>NW_028167269.1:0-269398 GCF_963513975.1 Fringilla coelebs | reverse complement strand
CACCCAGAACAATGGCTTCTGAATTTTTTTTTCCAGGGAAAAAGCCTGTAGAAAGGTTTTGGGTCCTGCGGCCTTAATATGCCGGGTGCCTCCTGGAATTCAGCCTCTCGCAGGATGCCTCCCAGACGCAAGGTGGCACCAGTGCCAACTTGGTCTGGTTTAAGAGTGCCAAGTGGGTCCTGAAAACTGACACCCAGAACAGTGGCTTGTGAGTTTTGTTTCCCAGGGAAAAAGCCTGTACAATGGTTCAGGGGCCTGAGGCCTTAAATTGCTGGGTGCCTCCTGGAATTCGGACTCTCGCAGGGTGCCTCCCAGAGGCAAAATGACACCATTTCCAACTTGGTCTGGTTTGAGAGTGTCAAGTGCGTCCTGAAAACTGACACCCAGAACAGTGGCTTGTGAGTTTTGTTTCCTAGGGAAAAAGCTTATACTCTGGTTCAGGGTCCTGCGGCCTTAAATTGCCGGGTGCCTCCTGGAATTGCGCCTCTCGCAGGATGCCTCCCAGACGCAAGGTGGCACCAGTGCCAACTTGGTCTGGTTTGAGAGTGCCAGGTGCCTCCTGCAAACTGACACCCAGAACAATGGCTTCTGAATTTTTTTTTCCAGGGAAAAAGCCTGTACAATGGTTCAGGGTCCTGCGGCCTTAAATTGCCGGGTGCCTCCTGGAATTCCGCAACTCGCCAGGTGTTTCCCAGACGCTAAGCAACACCAGTGCCAACTTGGTCTGCTCTAAGAGTGCCAAGTGGGTCCTGGAAACTGACACCCAGAACAGTGGCTTGTGAATTTTGTTTCCCAGGGAAAAAGCCTGTACAATAGTTCAGAGTCCTGCGGCCTTAAATTGACGGGTGCCTCCTGGAATTCCGCCTCTCGCAGGATGCCTTCCAGACGCAAGTTGGCACCAGTGCCAACTTGGTCTGCTTTGAGAGTGTCAAGTGGGTCCTGCAAACTGACACCCAGAACAATGGCTTCTGAATTTTTTTTTCCGGGGAAAAAGCCTGTAGAAAGGTTTTGGGTCCTGCGGCCTTAAATTGCCGGGTGCCTCCTGGAATTCCGCCTCTCGCAGGATGCCTCCCAGACGCAAGGTGGCACCAGTGCCAACTTGGTCTGGTTTGCGAGTGCCAAGTGCGTCCTGAAAACTGACACCCAGAACAGTGGCTTGTGAGTTTTGTTTCCCAGGGAAAAAGCCTGTACAATGGTTCAGGGTCCTGCGGCCTTAAATTGCCGGGTGCCTCCTGGAATTCCGCAACTCGCCAGGTGTTTCCCAGACGCTAAGCAACACCAGTGCCAACTTGGTCTGATTTAAGAGTCTCAAGTGGGTCCTGGAAACTGACACCCAGAACAGTGGCTTGTGAGTTTTGTTTCCCAGGGAAAAAGCCTGTACAATGGTTCAGGGTCCTGCGGCCTTAAATTGCCAGGTGCCTCCTGGAATTCCGCCTCTCGCAGGATGCCTCCAAGACGCAAAATGGCACCAGTGCCAACTTGGTCTGGTTTGAGAGTGCCAGGTGGCTCCTGCAAACTGACACCCAGAACAGTGGCTTGTGAATTTTGTTTCCCAGGGAAAAAGCCTGTACAATGGTTCAGGGTACTGCGGCCTTAAATTGCCGGTTGCCTCCTGGAATTCGGCGTCTTGCAGGATGCCTCCCAGACGCAAAATGGCACCAGTGCCAACTTGGTCTGGTTTGAGAGTGCCAGGTGGCTCCTGCAAACTGACACCCAGAACAGTGGCTTGTGAATTTTGTTTCCCAGGGAAAAAGCCTGTAGAATGATTTTGGGTTCTGTGGCCTTAAATTGCCGGGTGCCTCCTGGAATTCGGCCTCTCGCAGGATGCCTCCCAGACGCAAGGTGGCACCAGTGCCAACTTGGTCTGGTTTGAGAGTGCCAAGTGGGTCCTGAAAACTGACACCCAGAACAGTGGCTGGTGAGTTTTGTTTCCCAGGGAAAAAGCCTGTACAATGGTTCAGGGTCCTGCGGCCTTAAATTGCCGGGTGCCTCCTGGAATTCAGCCTCTCGCAGGATGCCTCCCAGACGCAAGGTGGCACCAGTGCCAACTTGGTCTGGTTTGAGAGTGCCAAGTGGGTCCTGAAAACTGACACCCAGAACAGTGGCTTGTGAGTTTTGTTTCCCAGGGAAAAAGCCTGTACAATGGTTCAGGGGCCTGAGGCCTTAAATTGCCAGGTGCCTCCTGGAATTCGGCCTCTCGCAGGATGCCTCTCAGACACAAGGTGGCACCAGTTCCAACTTGGTCTGGTTTAAGAGTGCCAAGTGGGTCCTGAAAACTGACACCCAGAACAGTGGCTTGTGAGTTTTGTTTCCCAGGGAAAAAGCCTGTACAATGGTTCCGGGTCCTGCGGCCTTAAATTGCCGGGTGCCACCTGAAATTGCGCCTCTCGCAGGATGCCTCCCAGACGCAAGGTGGCACCAGTGCCAGCTTGGTCTGGTTTAAGAGTGCCAAGTGGGTCCTGAAAACTGACACCCAGAACAGTGGCTTGTGAGTTTTGTTGCGCAGGGAAAAAGCCATTACAGTGGTTCAGGGTCCTGCGGCCTTAAATTGCCGGGTGCCACCTGGAATTGCGCCTCTCGCAGGATGCCTCCCAGACGCAAGGTGGCACCAGTGCCAACTTGGTCTGGTTTGAGAGTGCCAGGTGCCTCCTGCAAACTGACACCCAGAACAATGGCTTCTGAATTTTTTTTTCCAGGGAAAAAGCCTGTAGAAAGGTTTTGGGTCCTGCGGCCTTAATATGCCGGGTGCCTCCTGGAATTCAGCCTCTCGCAGGATGCCTCCCAGACGCAAGGTGGCACCAGTGCCAACTTGGTCTGGTTTGAGAGTGCCAAGTGGGTCCTGAAAACTGACACCCAGAACAGTGGCTTGTGAGTTTTGTTTCCCAGGGAAAAAGCCTGTACAATGGTTCAGGGGCCTGAGGCCTTAAATTGCTGGGTGCCTCCTGGAA
This sequence comes from Fringilla coelebs, assembly GCF_963513975.1. Lineage (NCBI taxonomy): Eukaryota > Metazoa > Chordata > Aves > Passeriformes > Fringillidae > Fringilla > Fringilla coelebs. The sequence continues at coordinate 266,450 of NW_028167269.1, read as the reverse complement.
TTCGGACTCTCGCAGGGTGCCTCCCAGAGGCAAAATGACACCATTTCCAACTTGGTCTGGTTTGAGAGTGTCAAGTGCGTCCTGAAAACTGACACCCAGAACAGTGGCTTGTGAGTTTTGTTTCCTAGGGAAAAAGCTTATACTCTGGTTCAGGGTCCTGCGGCCTTAAATTGCCGGGTGCCTCCTGGAATTGCGCCTCTCGCAGGATGCCTCCCAGACGCAAGGTGGCACCAGTGCCAACTTGGTCTGGTTTGAGAGTGCCAGGTGCCTCCTGCAAACTGACACCCAGAACAATGGCTTCTGAATTTTTTTTTCCAGGGAAAAAGCCTGTACAATGGTTCAGGGTCCTGCGGCCTTAAATTGCCGGGTGCCTCCTGGAATTCCGCAACTCGCCAGGTGTTTCCCAGACGCTAAGCAACACCAGTGCCAACTTGGTCTGCTCTAAGAGTGCCAAGTGGGTCCTGGAAACTGACACCCAGAACAGTGGCTTGTGAGTTTTGTTTCCCAGGGAAAAAGCCTGTACAATGGTTAAGGGTCCTGCGGCCTTAAATTGCCAGGTGCCTCCTGGAATTCAGCGTCTTGCAGGATGCCTCCAAGACACAAAATGGCACCAGTGCCAACTTGGTCTGGTTTGAGAGTGCCAGGTGGCTCCTGCAAACTGACACCCAGAACAGTGGCTTGTGAGTTTTGTTTCCCAGGGAAAAAGCCTGTACAATGGTTCAGGGTCCTGCGGACTTAAATTGCCGGGTGCCTCCTGGAATTCGGCGACTCGCAGGATGCCTCCCAGACGCAAAGTGGCACCAGTTCCAACTTGGTCTGGTTTAAGAGTGCCAAGTGGGTCCTGAAAACTGACACCCAGAACAGTGGCTTGTGAGTTTTGTTTCCCAGGGAAAAAGCCTGTACAATAGTTCAGAGTCCTGCGGCCTTAAATTGACGGGTGCCTCCTGGAATTCCGCCTCTCGCAGGATGCCTTCCAGACGCAAGTAGGCACCAGTGCCAACTTGGTCTGCTTTGAGAGTGTCAAGTGGGTCCTGCAAACTGACACCCAGAACAATGGCTTCTGAATTTTTTTTTCCGGGGAAAAAGCCTGTAGAAAGGTTTTGGGTCCTGCGGCCTTAAATTGCCGGGTGCCTCCTGGAATTGCGCCTCTCGCAGGATGCCTCCCAGACGCAAGGTGGCACCAGTGCCAACTTGGTCTGGTTTGCGAGTGCCAAGTGCGTCCTGAAAACTGACACCCAGAACAGTGGCTTGTGAGTTTTGTTTCCCAGGGAAAAAGCCTGTACAATGGTTCAGGGTCCTGCGGCCTTAAATTGCCGGGTGCCTCCTGGAATTCCACAACTCGCCAGGTGTTTCCCAGACGCTAAGCAACACCAGTGCCAACTTGGTCTGATTTAAGAGTCTCAAGTGGGTCCTGGAAACTGACACCCAGAACAGTGGCTTGTGAGTTTTGTTTCCCAGGGAAAAAGCCTGTACAATGGTTCAGGGTCCTGCGGCCTTAAATTGCCAGGTGCCTCCTGGAATTCCGCCTCTCGCAGGATGCCTCCAAGACGCAAAATGGCACCAGTGCCAACTTGGTCTGGTTTGAGAGTGCCAGGTGGCTCCTGCAAACTGACACCCAGAACAGTGGCTTGTGAATTTTGTTTCCCAGGGAAAAAGCCTGTACAATGGTTCAGGGTCCTGCGGCCTTAAATTCCCGGTTGCCTCCTGGAATTCGGCGTCTTGCAGGATGCCTCCCAGACGCAAAATGGCACCAGTGCCAACTTGGTCTGGTTTGAGAGTGCCAGGTGGCTCCTGCAAACTGACACCCAGAACAGTGGCTTGTGAATTTTGTTTCCCAGGGAAAAAGCCTGTAGAATGATTTTGGGTTCTGTGGCCTTAAATTGCCGGGTGCCTCCTGGAATTCGGCCTCTCGCAGGATGCCTCCCAGACGCAAGGTGGCACCAGTGCCAACTTGGTCTGGTTTGAGAGTGCCAAGTGGGTCCTGAAAACTGACACCCAGAACAGTGGCTTGTGAGTTTTGTTTCCCAGGGAAAAAGCCTGCAGAATTGTTCACCGGCCTGAGGCCTTAAATTGCTGGGTGCCTCCTGGAATTCGGCCTCTCGCAGGATGCCTCTCAGACACAAGGTGGCACCAGTGCCAACTTGGTCTTGTTTAAGAGTGCCAAGTGGGTCCTGAAAACTGACACCCAGAACAGTGGCTTGTGAGTTTTGTTTCCCAGGGAAAAAGCCTATACAGTGGTTCAGGGTCCTGCGGCCTTGAATTGCCGGGGGCCTCCTGGAATTCAGCCTCTCGCAGGATGCCTCCCAGACGCAAGGTGGCACCAGTGCCAACTTGGTCTGGTTTAAGAGTGCCAAGTGGGTCCTGAAAACTGACACCCAGAACAGTGGCTTGTGAGTTTTGTTTCCCAGGGAAAAAGCCTGTACAATGGTTGAGGATCCTGCCTCCTTAAATTGACGGGTGCCTCCTGGAATTCAGCCTCTCGCAGGATGCCTCCCAGACGCAAGGTGGCACCAGTGCCAACTTGGTCTGGTTTAAGAGTGCCAAGTGGGTCCTGAAAACTGACACCCAGAACAGTGGCTTGTGAGTTTTGTTTCCCAGGGAAAAAGCCTGTACAATGGTTCAGGTTCACGCGGCCTTAAATTGCGGGGTGCCTCCTGGAATTCCGCATCTCGCCAGATGTTTCCCAGACGCTAAGCAACACCAGTGCCAACTTGGTCTGGTTTGAGAGTGCCAAGTGTGACCTGCAAACTGACACCCAGAACAGTGGCTTGTGAGTTTTGTTTCCCAGGGAAAAAGCCTGTACAATGGTTCAGGGTCCTGCGGCCTTAAATTTCCGGATGCCTCCTGATATTCGGCGACTTACAAGATGCCTCCCAGACGCAAGGTGGCAGCAGTGCCAACTTGGTCTGGGTTGAGAGTGCCAAGTGGGTCCTGGAAACTGACACCCAGAACAGTGGCTTGTGAGTTTTGTCTCCCAGGGAAAAAGCCTGTACAATGGTTCAGGTTCCTGCGGCCTTAAATTGCTGGGTGCCTCCTGGAATTCAGCCACTCGCAGGATGCCTCCCAGACGCAAAGTGGCACCAGTGCCAACTTGGTCTGGTTTGAGAGTGCCAAGTGGGTCCTGAAAACTGACACCCAGAACAGTGGCTGGTGAGTTTTGTTTCCCAGGGAAAAAGCCTGTACAATGGTTCAGGGTCCTGCGGCCTTAAATTGCCGGGTGCCTCCTGGAATTCAGCCTCTCGCAGGATGCCTCCCAGACGCAAGGTGGCACCAGTGCCAACTTGGTCTGGTTTGAGAGTGCCAAGTGGGTCCTGAAAACTGACACCCAGAACAGTGGCTTGTGAGTTTTGTTTCCCAGGGAAAAAGCCTGTAAAATGGTTCAGGGGCCTGAGGCCTTAAATTGCTGGGTGCCTCCTGGAATTCGGACTCTCGCAGGGTGCCTCCCAGAGGCAAAATGACACCATTTCCAACTTGGTCTGGTGTGAGAGTGTCAAGTGCGTCCTGAAAACTGACACCCAGAACAGTGGCTTGTGAGTTTTGTTGCCCAGGGAAAAAGCCTGTACAATGGTTCAGGGTCCTGCGGCCTTAAATTGCCGGGTGCCTCCTGGAATTCGGCCTCTCGCAGGATGCCTCCCAGACGCAAGGTGGCACCAGTTCCAACTTGGTCTGGTTTAAGAGTGCCAAGTGGGTCCTGAAAACTGACACCCAGAACAGTGGCTTGTGAGTTTTGTTTCCCAGGGAAAAAGCCTGTAGAATTGTTCAGGGGCCTGAGGCCTTAAATTGCCGGGTGCCTCCTGGAATTCGGCCTCTCGCAGGATGCCTCCCAGACACAAGGTGGCGCCAGTGCCAACTTGGTCTTGTTTAAGAGTGCCAAGTGGGTCCTGAAAACTGACACCCAGAACAGTGGCTTGTGAGTTTTATTTCCTAGGGAAAAAGCTTACACTGTGGTTCAGGGTCCTGCGGCCTTAAATTGCCGGGTGCCTCCTGGAATTGCGCCTCTCGCAGGATGCCTCCCAGACGCAAGGTGGCACCAGTGCCAACTTGGTCTGGTTTGAGAGTGCCAGGTGCCTCCTGCAAACTGACACCCAGAACAATGGCTTCTGAATTTTTTTTTCCAGGGAAAAAGCCTGTAGAAAGGTTTTGGTTCCTGCGGCCTTAAATTGCCGGGTGCCTCCTGGAATTCCGCCTCTCGCAGGATGCCTCCCAGACGCAAGGTGGCACCAGTGCCAACTTGGTCTGGTTTGAGAGTGCCAAGTGCGTCCTGAAAACTGACACCCAGAACAGTGGCTTGTGAGTTTTGTTTCCTAGGGAAAAAGCCTGTACAATGGTTCAGGGTCCTGCGGCCTTAAATTGCCGGGTGCCTCCTGGAATTCCGCAACTCGCCAGGTGTTTCCCAGACGCTAAGCAACACCAGTGCCAACTTGGTCTGATTTAAGAGTGTCAAGTGGGTCCTGGAAACTGACACCCAGAACAGTGGCTTGTGAGTTTTGTTTCCCAGGGAAAAAGCCTGTACAATGGTTCAGGGTCCTGCGGCCTTAAATTGCCAGGTGCCTCCTGGAATTCCGCCTCTCGCAGGATGCCTCCAAGACGCAAAATGGCACCAGTGCCAACTTGGTCTGTTTTGAGAGTGCCAGGTGGCTCCTGCAAACTGACACCCAGAACAGTGGCTTGTGAATTTTGTTTCCCAGGGAAAAAGCCTGTACAATGGTTCAGGGTCCTGCGGACTTAAATTCCCGGTTGCCTCCTGGAATTCGGCGTCTTGCAGGAAGCCTCCCAGACGCAAAATGGCACCAGTGCCAACTTGGTCTGGTTTGAGAGTGCCAGGTGGCTCCTGCAAACTGACACCCAGAACAGTGGCTTGTGAATTTTGTTTCCCAGGGAAAAAGCCTGTAGAAAGGTTTTGGGTCCCGCGGCCTTAAATTGCCGGGTGCCTCCTGGAATTCCGCAACTCGCAAGGTGTTTCCCAGACGCTAAGCAACACCAGTGCCAACTTGGTCTGATTTAAGAGTGTCAAGTGGGTCCTGGAAACTGACACCCAGAACAGTGGCTTGTGAGTTTTGTTGCCCAGGGAAAAAGCCTGTACAGGGTCCTGCGGCCTTAAATTGCCGGGTGCCTCCTGGAATTCCGCCTCTCGCTGGATGCCTCCCAGACGCAAAATGGTTCCAGTGCCAACTTGGTCTGGTTTGAGAGTGCCAGGTGGCTCCTGCAAACTGAGACCCAGAACAGTGGCTTGTGAGTTTTGTTTCCCAGGGAAAAAGCCTGTACAATGGTTCAGGGTCCTGCGGACTTCAATTGCCAGGTGCCTCCTGGAATTCAGCCACTCGCAGGATGCCTCCCAGACGCAAGGTGGCACCAGTTCCAACTTGGTCTGGTTTAAGAGTGCCAAGTGGGTCCTGAAAACTGACACCCAGAACAGTGGCTTGTGAGTTTTGTTTCCCAGGGAAAAAGCCTGTACAATGGTTCAGGGGCCTGAGGCCTTAAATTGCCAGGTGCCTCCTGGAATTCGGCCTCTCGCAGGATGCCTCTCAGACACAAGGTGGCACCAGTTCCAACTTGGTCTGGTTTAAGAGTGCCAAGTGGGTCCTGAAAACTGACACCCAGAACAGAGGCTTGTGAGTTTTGTTTCCCAGGGAAAAAGCCTGTACAATGGTTCAGGGTCCTGCGGCCTTAAATTGCCGGGTGCCACCTGAAATTGCGCCTCTCGCAGGATGCCTCCCAGACGCAAGGTGGCACCAGTGCCAGCTTGGTCTGGTTTAAGAGTGCCAAGTGGGTCCTGAAAACTGACACCCAGAACAGTGGCTTGTGAGTTTTGTTGCGCAGGGAAAAAGCCATTACAGTGGTTCAGGGTCCTGCGGCCTTAAATTGCCGGGTGCCACCTGGAATTGCGCCTCTCGCAGGATGCCTCCCAGACGCAAGGTGGCACCAGTGCCAACTTGGTCTGGTTTGAGAGTGCCAGGTGCCTCCTGCAAACTGACACCCAGAACAATGGCTTCTGAATTTTTTTTTCCAGGGAAAAAGCCTGTAGAAAGGTTTTGGGTCCTGCGGCCTTAAATTGCCGGGTGCCTCCTGGAATTCCGCCTCTCGCAGGATGCCTCGCAGACGCAAGGTGGCACCAGTGCCAACTTGGTCTGATTTAAGAGTGTCAAGTGGGTCCTGAAAACTGACACCCAGAACAGTGGCTTGTGAGTTTTGTTTCCCAGGGAAAAAGCCTGCAGAATTGTTCACCGGCCTGAGGCCTTAAATTGCCGGGTGCCTCCTGGAATTCGGCCTCTCGCAGGATGCCTCTCAGACACAAGGTGGCACCAGTGCCAACTTGGTCTTGTTTAAGAGTGCCAAGTGGGTCCTGAAAACTGACACCCAGAACAGTGGCTTGTGAGTTTTGTTTCCCAGGGAAAAAGCCTATACAGTGGTTCAGGGTCCTACGGCCTTGAATTGCCGGGTGCCTCCTGGAATTCCGCCTCTCGCAGGATGCCTCCCAGACGCAAGGTGGCACCAGTGCCAACTTGGTCTGGTTTGAGAGTGCCAAGTGGGTCCTGAAAACTGACACCCAGAACAGTGGCTTGTGAGTTTTGTTTCCCAGGGAAAAAGCCTGTACAATGGTTCAGGGTCCTGCGGCCTTAAATTGCCGGGTGCCACCTGGAATTGCGCCTCTCGCAGGATGCCTCCCAGACGCAAGGTGGCACCAGTGCCAACTTGGTCTGGTTTGAGAGTGCCAGGTGCCTCCTGCAAACTGACACCCAGAACAATGGCTTCTGAATTTTTTTTTCCAGGGAAAAAGCCTGTACAATGGTTCAGGGTCCTGCGGCCTTAAATTGCCGGGTGCCTCCTGGAATTCCGCATCTCGCCAGGTGTTTCCCAGACGCTAAGAAACACCAGTGCCAACTTGGTCTGCTTTAAGAGTGCCAAGTGGGTCCTGGAAACTGACACCCAGAACAGTGGCTTGTGAGTTTTGTTTCCCAGGGAAAAAGCCTGTACAATGGTTCAGGGTCCTGCGGCCTTAAATTGCCAGGTGCCTCCTGGAATTCAGCGTCTTGCAGGATGCCTCCAAGACACAAAATGGCACCAGTGCCAACTTGGTCTGGTTTGAGAGTGCCAGGTGGCTCCTGCAAACTGACACCCAGAACAGTGGCTTGTGAGTTTTGTTTCCCAGGGAAAAAGCCTGTACAATGGTTCAGGGTCCTGCGGACTTAAATTGCCGGGTGCCACCTGGAATTCGGCGACTCGCAGGATGCCTCCCAGACGCAAAGTGGCACCAGTTCCAACTTGGTCTGGTTTGAGAGTGCCAAGTGGGTCCTGAAAACTGACACCCAGAACAGTGGCTTGTGAGTTTTGTTTCCCAGGGAAAAAGCCTGTACAATGGTTCAGAGTCCTGCGGCCTTAAATTGACGGGTGCCTCCTGGAATTCCGCCTCTCGCAGGATGCCTTCCAGACGCAAGTTGGCACCAGTGCCAACTTGGTCTGCTTTGAGAGTGTCAAGTGGGTCCTGCAAACTGACACCCAGAACAATGGCTTCTGAATTTTTTTTTCCGGGGAAAAAGCCTGTAGAAAGGTTTTGGGTCCTGCGGCCTTAAATTGCCGGGTGCCTCCTGGAATTCCGCCTCTCGCAGGATGCCTCCCAGACGCAAGGTGGCACCAGTGCCAACTTGGTCTGGTTTGAGAGTGCCAAGTGCGTCCTGAAAACTGACACCCAGAACAGTGGCTTGTGAGTTTTGTTTCCCAGGGAAAAAGCCTGTACAATGGTTCAGGGTCCTGCGGCCTTAAATTGCCGGGTGCCTCCTGGAATTCCGCAACTCGCCAGGTGTTTCCCAGACGCTAAGCAACACCAGTGCCAACTTGGTCTGATTTAAGAGTCTCAAGTGGGTCCTGGAAACTGACACCCAGAACAGTGGCTTGTGAGTTTTGTTTCCCAGGGAAAAAGCCTGTACAATGGTTCAGGGTCCTGCGGCCTTAAATTGCCAGGTGCGTCCTGGAATTCCGCCTCTCGCAGGATGCCTCCAAGACGCAAAATGGCACCAGTGCCAACTTGGTCTGGTTTGAGAGTGCCAGGTGGCTCCTGCAAACTGACACCCAGAACAGTGGCTTGTGAATTTTGTTTCCCAGGGAAAAAGCCTGTACAATGGTTCAGGGTCCTGCGGACTTAAATTCCCGGTTGCCTCCTGGAATTCGGCGTCTTGCAGGATGCCTCCCAGACGCAAAATGGCACCAGTGCCAACTTGGTCTGGTTTGAGAGTGCCAGGTGGCTCCTGCAAACTGACACCCAGAACAGTGGCTTGTGAATTTTGTTTCCCAGGGAAAAAGCCTGTAGAATGATTTTGGGTTCCTGCGGCCTTAAATTGCCGGGTGCCTCCTGTAATTCGGCCTCTCGCAGGATGCCTCCCAGACGCAAGGTGGCACCAGTGCCAACTTGGTCTGGTTTGAGAGTGCCAAGTGGGTCCTGAAAACTGACACCCAGAACAGTGGCTTGTGAGTTTTGTTTCCCAGGGAAAAAGCCTGCAGAATTGTTCACCGGCCTGAGGCCTTAAATTGCTGGGTGCCTCCTGGAATTCGGCCTCTCGCAGGATGCCTCTCAGACACAAGGTGGCACCAGTGCCAACTTGGTCTTGTTTAAGAGTTCCAAGTGGGTCCTGAAAACTGACACCCAGAACAGTGGCTTGTGAGTTTTGTTTCCCAGGGAAAAAGCCTATACAGTGGTTCAGGGTCCTGCGGCCTTGAATTGCCGGGGGCCTCCTGGAATTCAGCCTCTCGCAGGATGCCTCCCAGACGCAAGGTGGCACCAGTGCCAACTTGGTCTGGTTTAAGAGTGCCAAGTGGGTCCTGAAAACTGACACCCAGAACAGTGGCTTGTGAGTTTTGTTTCCCAGGGAAAAAGCCTGTACAATGGTTGAGGATCCTGCCTCCTTAAATTGACGGGTGCCTCCTGGAATTCAGCCTCTCGCAGGATGCCTCCCAGACGCAAGGTGGCACCAGTGCCAACTTGGTCTGGTTTAAGAGTGCCAAGTGGGTCCTGAAAACTGACACCCAGAACAGTGGCTTGTGAGTTTTGTTTCCCAGGGAAAAAGCCTGTACAATGGTTCAGGTTCACGCGGCCTTAAATTGCGGGGTGCCTCCTGGAATTCCGCATCTCGCCAGATGTTTCCCAGACGCTAAGCAACACCAGTGCCAACTTGGTCTGGTTTGAGAGTGCCAAGTGTGACCTGCAAACTGACACCCAGAACAGTGGCTTGTGAGTTTTGTTTCCCAGGGAAAAAGCCTGTACAATGGTTCAGGGTCCTGCGGCCTTAAATTTCCTAATGCCTCCTGATATTCGGCGTCTTACAAGATGCCTCCCAGACGCAAGGTGGCAGCAGTGCCAACTTGGTCTGGGTTGAGAGTGCCAAGTGGGTCCTGGAAACTGACACCCAGAACAGTGGCTTGTGAGTTTTGTCTCCCAGGGAAAAAGCCTGTACAATGGTTCAGGTTCCTGCAGCCTTAAATTGCTGGGTGCCTCCTGGAATTCAGCCACTCGCAGGATGCCTCCCAGACGCAAAGTGGCACCAGTGCCAACTTGGTCTGGTTTGAGAGTGCCAAGTGGGTCCTGAAAACTGACACCCAGAACAGTGGCTTGTGAGTTTTGTTTCCCAGGGAAAAAGCCTGTACAATGGTTCAGGGTCCTGCGGCCTTAAATTGCCGGGTGCCTCCTGGAATTCAGCCTCTCGCAGGATGCCTCCCAGACGCAAGGTGGCACCAGTGCCAACTTGGTCTGGTTTGAGAGTGCCAGGTGCCTCCTGCAAACTGACACCCAGAACAATGGCTTCTGAATTTTTTTTTCCAGGGAAAAAGCCTGTAGAAAGGTTTTGGGTCCTGCGGCCTTAAATTGCCGGGTGCCTCCTGGAATTCCGCCTCTCGCAGGATGCCTCGCAGACGCAAGGTGGCACCAGTGCCAACTTGGTCTGATTTAAGAGTGTCAAGTGGGTCCTGAAAACTGACACCCAGAACAGTGGCTTGTGAGTTTTGTTTCCCAGGGAAAAAGCCTGCAGAATTGTTCACCGGCCTGAGGCCTTAAATTGCCGGGTGCCTCCTGGAATTCGGCCTCTCGCAGGATGCCTCTCAGACACAAGGTGGCACCAGTGCCAACTTGGTCTTGTTTAAGAGTGCCAAGTGGGTCCTGAAAACTGACACCCAGAACAGTGGCTTGTGAGTTTTGTTTCCCAGGGAAAAAGCCTATACAGTGGTTCAGGGTCCTACGGCCTTGAATTGCCGGGTGCCTCCTGGAATTCCGCCTCTCGCAGGATGCCTCCCAGACGCAAGGTGGCACCAGTGCCAACTTGGTCTGGTTTGAGAGTGCCAAGTGGGTCCTGAAAACTGACACCCAGAACAGTGGCTTGTGAGTTTTGTTTCCCAGGGAAAAAGCCTGTACAATGGTTCAGGGTCCTGCGGCCTTAAATTGCCGGGTGCCACCTGGAATTGCGCCTCTCGCAGGATGCCTCCCAGACGCAAGGTGGCACCAGTGCCAACTTGGTCTGGTTTGAGAGTGCCAGGTGCCTCCTGCAAACTGACACCCAGAACAATGGCTTCTGAATTTTTTTTTCCAGGGAAAAAGCCTGTACAATGGTTCAGGGTCCTGCGGCCTTAAATTGCCGGGTGCCTCCTGGAATTCCGCATCTCGCCAGGTGTTTCCCAGACGCTAAGAAACACCAGTGCCAACTTGGTCTGCTTTAAGAGTGCCAAGTGGGTCCTGGAAACTGACACCCAGAACAGTGGCTTGTGAGTTTTGTTTCCCAGGGAAAAAGCCTGTACAATGGTTCAGGGTCCTGCGGCCTTAAATTGCCAGGTGCCTCCTGGAATTCAGCGTCTTGCAGGATGCCTCCAAGACACAAAATGGCACCAGTGCCAACTTGGTCTGGTTTGAGAGTGCCAGGTGGCTCCTGCAAACTGACACCCAGAACAGTGGCTTGTGAGTTTTGTTTCCCAGGGAAAAAGCCTGTACAATGGTTCAGGGTCCTGCGGACTTAAATTGCCGGGTGCCACCTGGAATTCGGCGACTCGCAGGATGCCTCCCAGACGCAAAGTGGCACCAGTTCCAACTTGGTCTGGTTTGAGAGTGCCAAGTGGGTCCTGAAAACTGACACCCAGAACAGTGGCTTGTGAGTTTTGTTTCCCAGGGAAAAAGCCTGTACAATGGTTCAGAGTCCTGCGGCCTTAAATTGACGGGTGCCTCCTGGAATTCCGCCTCTCGCAGGATGCCTTCCAGACGCAAGTTGGCACCAGTGCCAACTTGGTCTGCTTTGAGAGTGTCAAGTGGGTCCTGCAAACTGACACCCAGAACAATGGCTTCTGAATTTTTTTTTCCGGGGAAAAAGCCTGTAGAAAGGTTTTGGGTCCTGCGGCCTTAAATTGCCGGGTGCCTCCTGGAATTCCGCCTCTCGCAGGATGCCTCCCAGACGCAAGGTGGCACCAGTGCCAACTTGGTCTGGTTTGAGAGTGCCAAGTGCGTCCTGAAAACTGACACCCAGAACAGTGGCTTGTGAGTTTTGTTTCCCAGGGAAAAAGCCTGTACAATGGTTCAGGGTCCTGCGGCCTTAAATTGCCGGGTGCCTCCTGGAATTCCGCAACTCGCCAGGTGTTTCCCAGACGCTAAGCAACACCAGTGCCAACTTGGTCTGATTTAAGAGTCTCAAGTGGGTCCTGGAAACTGACACCCAGAACAGTGGCTTGTGAGTTTTGTTTCCCAGGGAAAAAGCCTGTACAATGGTTCAGGGTCCTGCGGCCTTAAATTGCCAGGTGCGTCCTGGAATTCCGCCTCTCGCAGGATGCCTCCAAGACGCAAAATGGCACCAGTGCCAACTTGGTCTGGTTTGAGAGTGCCAGGTGGCTCCTGCAAACTGACACCCAGAACAGTGGCTTGTGAATTTTGTTTCCCAGGGAAAAAGCCTGTACAATGGTTCAGGGTCCTGCGGACTTAAATTCCCGGTTGCCTCCTGGAATTCGGCGTCTTGCAGGATGCCTCCCAGACGCAAAATGGCACCAGTGCCAACTTGGTCTGGTTTGAGAGTGCCAGGTGGCTCCTGCAAACTGACACCCAGAACAGTGGCTTGTGAATTTTGTTTCCCAGGGAAAAAGCCTGTAGAATGATTTTGGGTTCCTGCGGCCTTAAATTGCCGGGTGCCTCCTGTAATTCGGCCTCTCGCAGGATGCCTCCCAGACGCAAGGTGGCACCAGTGCCAACTTGGTCTGGTTTGAGAGTGCCAAGTGGGTCCTGAAAACTGACACCCAGAACAGTGGCTTGTGAGTTTTGTTTCCCAGGGAAAAAGCCTGCAGAATTGTTCACCGGCCTGAGGCCTTAAATTGCTGGGTGCCTCCTGGAATTCGGCCTCTCGCAGGATGCCTCTCAGACACAAGGTGGCACCAGTGCCAACTTGGTCTTGTTTAAGAGTTCCAAGTGGGTCCTGAAAACTGACACCCAGAACAGTGGCTTGTGAGTTTTGTTTCCCAGGGAAAAAGCCTATACAGTGGTTCAGGGTCCTGCGGCCTTGAATTGCCGGGGGCCTCCTGGAATTCAGCCTCTCGCAGGATGCCTCCCAGACGCAAGGTGGCACCAGTGCCAACTTGGTCTGGTTTAAGAGTGCCAAGTGGGTCCTGAAAACTGACACCCAGAACAGTGGCTTGTGAGTTTTGTTTCCCAGGGAAAAAGCCTGTACAATGGTTGAGGATCCTGCCTCCTTAAATTGACGGGTGCCTCCTGGAATTCAGCCTCTCGCAGGATGCCTCCCAGACGCAAGGTGGCACCAGTGCCAACTTGGTCTGGTTTAAGAGTGCCAAGTGGGTCCTGAAAACTGACACCCAGAACAGTGGCTTGTGAGTTTTGTTTCCCAGGGAAAAAGCCTGTACAATGGTTCAGGTTCACGCGGCCTTAAATTGCGGGGTGCCTCCTGGAATTCCGCATCTCGCCAGATGTTTCCCAGACGCTAAGCAACACCAGTGCCAACTTGGTCTGGTTTGAGAGTGCCAAGTGTGACCTGCAAACTGACACCCAGAACAGTGGCTTGTGAGTTTTGTTTCCCAGGGAAAAAGCCTGTACAATGGTTCAGGGTCCTGCGGCCTTAAATTTCCGGATGCCTCCTGATATTCGGCGTCTTACAAGATGCCTCCCAGACGCAAGGTGGCAGCAGTGCCAACTTGGTCTGGGTTGAGAGTGCCAAGTGGGTCCTGGAAACTGACACCCAGAACAGTGGCTTGTGAGTTTTGTCTCCCAGGGAAAAAGCCTGTACAATGGTTCAGGTTCCTGCAGCCTTAAATTGCTGGGTGCCTCCTGGAATTCAGCCACTCGCAGGATGCCTCCCAGACGCAAAGTGGCACCAGTGCCAACTTGGTCTGGTTTGAGAGTGCCAAGTGGGTCCTGAAAACTGACACCCAGAACAGTGGCTTGTGAGTTTTGTTTCCCAGGGAAAAAGCCTGTACAATGGTTCAGGGTCCTGCGGCCTTAAATTGCCGGGTGCCTCCTGGAATTCAGCCTCTCGCAGGATGCCTCCCAGACGCAAGGTGGCACCAGTGCCAACTTGGTCTGGTTTGAGAGTGCCAAGTGGGTCCTGAAAACTCACACCCAGAACAGTGGCTTGTGAATTTTGTTTCCCAGGGAAAAAGCCTGTACAATGGTTCAGGGGCCTGAGGCCTTAAATTGCTGGGTGCCTCCTGCAATTCGGACTCTCGCAGGGTGCCTCCCAGAGGCAGAATGACACCATTTCCAACTTGGTCTGGTGTGAGAGTGTCAAGTGCGTCCTGAAAACTGACACCCAGAACAGTGGCTTGTGAGTTTTGTTGCCCAGGGAAAAAGCCTGTACAATGGTTCAGGGTCCTGCGGCCTTAAATTGCCGGGTGCCTCCTGGAATTCGGCCTCTCGCAGGATGCCTCCCAGACGCAAGGTGGCACCAGTTCCAACTTGGTCTGGTTTAAGAGTGCCAAGTGGGTCCTGAAAACTGACACCCAGAACAGTGGCTTGTGAGTTTTGTTTCCCAGGGAAAAAGCCTGTACAATGGTTCAGGGGCCTGAGGCCTTAAATTGCCGGGTGCCTCCTGGAATTCGGCCTCTCGCAGGATGCCTCCCAGACCCAAGGTGGCGCCAGTGCCAACTTGGTCTTGTTTAAGAGTGCCAAGTGGGTCCTGAAAACTGACACCCAGAACAGTGGCTTGTGAGTTTTGTTTCCTAGGGAAAAAGCTTATACTGTGGTTCAGGGTCCTGCGGCCTTAAATTGCCGGGTGCCTCCTGGAATTGCGCCTCTCGCAGGATGCCTCCCAGACGCAAGGTGGCACCAGTGCCAACTTGGTCTGGTTTGAGAGTGCCAGGTGCCTCCTGCAAACTGACACCCAGAACAATGGCTTCTGAATTTTTTTTTCCAGGGAAAAAGCCTGTAGAAAGGTTTTGGTTCCTGCGGCCTTAAATTGCCGGGTGCCTCCTGGAATTCCGCCTCTCGCAGGATGCCTCCCAGACGCAAGGTGGCACCAGTGCCAACTTGGTCTGGTTTGAGAGTGCCAAGTGCGTCCTGAAAACTGACACCCAGAACAGTGGCTTGTGAGTTTTGTTTCCCAGGGAAAAAGCCTGTACAATGGTTCAGGGTCCTGCGGCCTTAAATTGCCGGGTGCCTCCTGGAATTCCGCAACTCGCCAGGTGTTTCCCAGACGCTAAGCAACACCAGTGCCAACTTGGTCTGATTTAAGAGTGTCAAGTGGGTCCTGGAAACTGACACCCAGAACAGTGGCTTGTGAGTTTTGTTTCCCAGGGAAAAAGCCTGTACAATGGTTCAGGGGCCTGCGGCCTTAAATTGCCAGGTGCCTCCTGGAATTCCGCCTCTCGCAGGATGCCTCCAAGACGCAAAATGGCACCAGTGCCAACTTGGTCTGTTTTGAGAGTGCCAGGTGGCTCCTGCAAACTGACACCCAGAACAGTGGCTTGTGAATTTTGTTTCCCAGGGAAAAAGCCTGTACAATGGTTCAGGGTCCTGCGGACTTAAATTCCCGGTTGCCTCCTGGAATTCGGCGTCTTGCAGGATGCCTCCCAGACGCAAAATGGCACCAGTGCCAACTTGGTCTGGTTTGAGAGTGCCAGGTGGCTCCTGCAAACTGACACCCAGAACAGTGGCTTGTGAATTTTGTTTCCCAGGGAAAAAGCCTGTAGAATGATTTTGGGTTCTGTGGCCTTAAAATGCCGGGTGCGTCCTGGAATTCCGCCTCTCGCAGGATGCCTCCCAGACGCAAGGTGGCACCAGTGCCAACTTGGTCTGGTTTGAGAGTGCCAAGTGGGTCCTGAAAACTGACACCCAGAACAGTGGCTTGTGAGTTTTGTTGCCCAGGGAAAAAGCCTGTACAATGGTTCAGGGTCCTGCGGCCTTAAATTCCGGGTGCCACCTGGAATTGCGCCTCTCGCAGGATGCCTCCCAGACGCAAGGTGGCACCAGTGCCAACTTGCTCTGGTTTGAGAGTGCCAGGTGCCTCCTGCAAACTGACACCCAGAACAATGGCTTCTGAATTTTTTTTTCCAGGGAAAAAGCCTGTAGAAAGGTTTTGGGTCCCGCGGCCTTAAATTGCCGGGTGCCTCCTGGAATTCCGCAACTCGCCAGGTGTTTCCCAGACGCTAAGCAACACCAGTGCCAACTTGGTCTGATTTAAGAGTGTCAAGTGGGTCCTGGAAACTGACACCCAGAACAGTGGCTTGTGAGTTTTGTTGCCCAGGGAAAAAGCCTGTACAGGGTCCTGCGGCCTTAAATTGCCGGGTGCCTCCTGGAATTCCGCCTCTCGCAGGATGCCTCCCAGACGCAAAATGGTTCCAGTGCCAACTTGGTCTGGTTTGAGAGTGCCAGGTGGCTCCTGCAAACTGAGACCCAGAACAGTGGCTTGTGAGTTTTGTTTCCCAGGGAAAAAGCCTGAACAATGGTTCAGGGTCCTGCGGACTTCAATTGCCAGGTGCCTCCTGGAATTCAGCCACTCGCAGGATGCCTCCCAGACGCAAGGTGGCACCAGTGCCAACTTGGTCTGGTTTAAGAGTGCCAAGTGGGTCCTGAAAACTGACACCCAGAACAGTGGCTTGTGAGTTTTGTTTCCCAGGGAAAAAGCCTGTACAATGGTTCAGGGGCCTGAGGCCTTAAATTGCCAGGTGCCACCTGGAATTCGGCCTCTCGCAGGATGCCTCTCAGACACAAGGTGGCACCAGTTCCAACTTGGTCTGGTTTAAGAGTGCCAAGTGGGTCCTGAAAACTGACACCCAGAACAGTGGCTTGTGAGTTTTGTTTCCCAGGGAAAAAGCCTGTACAATGGTTCAGGGTCCTGCGGCCTTAAATTGCCGGGTGCCACCTGAAATTGCGCCTCTCGCAGGATGCCTCCCAGACGCAAGGTGGCACCAGTGCCAGCTTGGTCTGGTTTAAGAGTGCCAAGTGGGTCCTGAAAACTGACACCCAGAACAGTGGCTTGTGAGTTTTGTTGCGCAGGGAAAAAGCCTTTACAGTGGTTCAGGGTCCTGCGGCCTTAAATTGCCGGGTGCCACCTGGAATTGCGCCTCTCGCAGGATGCCTCCCAGACGCAAGGTGGCACCAGTGCCAACTTGGTCTGGTTTGAGAGTGCCAGGTGCCTCCTGCAAACTGACACCCAGAACAATGGCTTCTGAATTTTTTTTTCCAGGGAAAAAGCCTGTAGAAAGGTTTTGGGTCCTGCGGCCTTAATATGCCGGGTGCCTCCTGGAATTCAGCCTCTCGCAGGATGCCTCCCAGACGCAAGGTGGCACCAGTGCCAACTTGGTCTGGTTTGAGAGTGCCAAGTGGGTCCTGAAAACTGACACCCAGAACAGTGGCTTGTGAGTTTTGTTTCCCAGGGAAAAAGCCTGTACAATGGTTCAGGGGCCTGAGGCCTTAAATTGCTGGGTGCCTCCTGGAATTCGGACTCTCGCAGGGTGCCTCCCAGAGGCAAAATGACACCATTTCCAACTTGGTCTGGTTTGAGAGTGTCAAGTGCGTCCTGAAAACTGACACCCAGAACAGTGGCTTGTGAGTTTTGTTTCCCAGGGAAAAAGCCTGTACAATGGTTCAGGGTCCTGCGGCCTTAAATTGCCGGGTGGCTCCTGGAATTCCGCAACTCGCCAGGTGTTTCCCAGACGCTAAGCAACACCAGTGCCAACTTGGTCTGATTTAAGAGTGCCAGGTGGCTCCTGCAAACTGACACCCAGAACAGTGGCTTGTGAATTTTGTTTCCCAGGGAAAAAGCCTGTACAATGGTTCAGGGTCCTGCGGACTTAAATTCCCGGTTGCCTCCTGGAATTCGGCGTCTTGCAGGATGCCTCCCAGACGCAAAATGGCACCAGTGCCAACTTGGTCTGGTTTGAGAGTGCCAGGTGGCTCCTGCAAACTGACACCCAGAACAGTGGCTTGTGAATTTTGTTTCCCAGGGAAAAAGCCTGTAGAATGATTTTGGGTTCTGTGGCCTTAAATTGCCGGGTGCCTCCTGGAATTCAGCCTCTCGCAGGATGCCTCCCAGACGCAAGGTGGCACCAGTGCCAACTTGGTCTGGTTTGAGAGTGCCAAGTGGGTCCTGAAAACTGACACCCAGAACAGTGGCTTGTGAGTTTTGTTTCCCAGGGAAAAAGCCTGCAGAATTGTTCACCGGCCTGAGGCCTTAAATTGCCGGGTGCCTCCTGGAATTCGGCCTCTCGCAGGATGCCTCTCAGACACAAGGTGGCACCAGTGCCAACTTGGTCTTGTTTAAGAGTGCCAAGTGGGTCCTGAAAACTGACACCCAGAACAGTGGCTTGTGAGTTTTGTTTCCCAGGGAAAAAGCCTATACAGTGGTTCAGGGTCCTGCGGCCTTGAATTGCCGGGTGCCTCCTGGAATTGCGCCTCTCGCAGGATGCCTCCCAGACGCAAGGTGGCACCAGTGCCAACTTGGTCTGGTTTGAGAGTGCCAAGTGGGTCCTGAAAACTGACACCCAGAACAGTGGCTTGTGAGTTTTGTTGCCCAGGGAAAAAGCCTGTACAATGGTTCAGGGTCCTGCGGCCTTAAATTGCCGGGTGCCACCTGGAATTGCGCCTCTCGCAGGATGCCTCCCAGACGCAAGGTGGCACCAGTGCCAACTTGGTCTGGTTTGAGAGTGCCAGGTGCCTCCTGCAAACTGACACCCAGAACAATGGCTTCTGAATTTTTTTTTCCAGGGAAAAAGCCTGTAGAAAGGTTTTGGGTCCCGCGGCCGTAAATTGCCGGGTGCCTCCTGGAATTCCGCAACTCGCCAGGTGTTTCCCAGACGCTAAGCAACACCAGTGCCAACTTGGTCTGATTTAAGAGTGTCAAGTGGGTCCTGGAAACTGACACCCAGAACAGTGGCTTGTGAGTTTTGTTGCCCAGGGAAAAAGCCTGTACAGGGTCCTGCAGCCTTAAATTGCCGGGTGCCTCCTGGAATTCAGCCACTCGCAGGATGCCTCCCAGACGCAAGGTGGCACCAGTTCCAACTTGGTCTGGTTTAAGAGTGCCAAGTGGGTCCTGAAAACTGACACCCAGAACAGTGGCTTGTGAGTTTTGTTTCCCAGGGAAAAAGCCTGTACAATGGTTCAGGGGCCTGAGGCCTTAAATTGCCAGGTGCCTCCTGGAATTCGGCCTCTCGCAGGATGCCTCTCAGACACAAGGTGGCACCAGTTCCAACTTGGTCTGGTTTAAGAGTGCCAAGTGGGTCCTGAAAACTGACACCCAGAACAGTGGCTTGTGAGTTTTGTTTCCCAGGGAAAAAGCCTGTACAATGGTTCAGGGTCCTGCGGCCTTAAATTGCCGGGTGCCACCTGAAATTGCGCCTCTCGCAGGATGCCTCCCAGACGCAAGGTGGCACCAGTGCCAGCTTGGTCTGGTTTAAGAGTGCCAAGTGGGTCCTGAAAACTGACACCCAGAACAGTGGCTTGTGAGTTTTGTTGCGCAGGGAAAAAGCCTTTACAATGGTTCAGGGTCCTGCGGCCTTAAATTGCCGGGTGCCACCTGGAATTGCGCCTCTCGCAGGATGCCTCCCAGACGCAAGGTGGCACCAGTGCCAACTTGGTCTGGTTTGAGAGTGCCAGGTGCCTCCTGCAAACTGACACCCAGAACAATGGCTTCTGAATTTTTTTTTCCAGGGAAAAAGCCTGTAGAAAGGTTTTGGGTCCTGCGGCCTTAATATGCCGGGTGCCTCCTGGAATTCCGCCTCTTGCTGGATGCCTCCCAGACGCAAGGTGGCACCAGTGCCAACTTGGTCTGGTTTGAGAGTGCCAGGTGCCTCCTGCAAACTGACACCCAGAACAATGGCTTCTGAATTTTTTTTTCCAGGGAAAAAGCCTGTAGAAAGGTTTTGGGTCCCGCGGCCTTAAATTGCCGGGTGCCTCCTGGAATTCCGCAACTCGCCAGGTGTTTCCCAGACGCTAAGCAACACCAGTGCCAACTTGGTCTGATTTAAGAGTGTCAAGTGGGTCCTGGAAACTGACACCCAGAACAGTGGCTTGTGAGTTTTGTTGCCCAGGGAAAAAGCCTGTACAGGGTCCTGCAGCCTTAAATTGCCGGGTGCCTCCTGGAATTCAGCCACTCGCAGGATGCCTCCCAGACGCAAGGTGGCACCAGTTCCAACTTGGTCTGGTTTAAGAGTGCCAAGTGGGTCCTGAAAACTGACACCCAGAACAGTGGCTTGTGAGTTTTGTTTCCCAGGGAAAAAGCCTGTACAATGGTTCAGGGGCCTGAGGCCTTAAATTGCCAGGTGCCTCCTGGAATTCGGCCTCTCGCAGGATGCCTCTCAGACACAAGGTGGCACCAGTTCCAACTTGGTCTGGTTTAAGAGTGCCAAGTGGGTCCTGAAAACTGACACCCAGAACAGTGACTTGTGAGTTTTGTTTCCCAGGGAAAAAGCCTGTACAATGGTTCAGGGTCCTGCGGCCTTAAATTGCCGGGTGCCACCTGAAATTGCGCCTCTCGCAGGATGCCTCCCAGACGCAAGGTGGCACCAGTGCCAGCTTGGTCTGGTTTAAGAGTGCCAAGTGGGTCCTGAAAACTGACACCCAGAACAGTGGCTTGTGAGTTTTGTTGCGCAGGGAAAAAGCCTTTACAATGGTTCAGGGTCCTGCGGCCTTAAATTGCCGGGTGCCACCTGAAATTGCGCCTCTCGCAGGATGCCTCCCAGACGCAAGGTGGCACCACTGCCAGCTTGGTCTGGTTTAAGAGTGCCAAGTGGGTCCTGAAAACTGACACCCAGAACAGTGGCTTGTGAGTTTTGTTTCCCAGGGAAAAAGCCTGTACAATGGTTCAGGGTCCTGCGGCCTTAAATTGCCGGGTGCCACCTGGAATTGCGCCTCTCGCAGGATGCCTCCCAGACGCAAGGTGGCACCAGTGCCAACTTGGTCTGGTTTGAGAGTGCCAGGTGCCTCCTGCAAACTGACATCCAGAACAATGGCTTCTGAATTTTTTTTTCCAGGGAAAAAGCCTGTAGAAAGGTTTTGGGTCCTGCGGCCTTAACATGCCGGGTGCCTCCTGGAATTCCGCCTCTTCCTGGATGCCTCCCAGACGCAAGGTGGCACCAGTTCCAACTTGGTCTGGTTTGAGAGTGCCAGGTGCCTCCTGCAAACTGACACCCAGAACAATGGCTTCTGAATTTTTTTTTCCAGGGAAAAAGCCTGTAGAAAGGTTTTGGGTCCCGCGGCCGTAAATTGCCGGGTGCCTCCTGAAATTCCGCAACTCGCCAGGTGTTTCCCAGACGCTAAGCAACACCAGTGCCAACTTGGTCTGATTTAAGAGTGTCAAGTGGGTCCTGGAAACTGACACCCAGAACAGTGGCTTGTGAGTTTTGTTGCCCAGGGAAAAAGCCTGTACAGGGTCCTGCAGCCTTAAATTGCCGCGTGCCTCCTGGAATTCAGCCACTCGCAGGATGCCTCCCAGACGCAAGGTGGCACCAGTTCCAACTTGGTCTGGTTTAAGAGTGCCAAGTGGGTCCTGAAAACTGACACCCAGAACAGTGGCTTGTGAGTTTTGTTTCCCAGGGAAAAAGCCTGTACAATGGTTCAGGGGCCTGAGGCCTTAAATTGCCAGGTGCCTCCTGGAATTCGGCCTCTCGCAGGATGCCTCTCAGACACAAGGTGGCACCAGTTCCAAATTGGTCTGGTTTAAGAGTGCCAAGTGGGTCCTGAAAACTGACACCCAGAACAGTGGCTTGTGAGTTTTGTTTCCCAGGGAAAAAGCCTGTACAATGGTTCAGGGTCCTGCGGCCTTAAATTGCCGGGTGCCACCTGAAATTGCGCCTCTCGCAGGATGCCTCCCAGACGCAAGGTGGCACCAGTGCCAGCTTGGTCTGGTTTAAGAGTGCCAAGTGGGTCCTGAAAACTGACACCCAGAACAGTGGCTTGTGAGTTTTGTTGCGCAGGGAAAAAGCCTTTACAATGGTTCAGGGTCCTGCGGCCTTAAATTGCCGGGTGCCACCTGGAATTGCGCCTCTCGCAGGATGCCTCCCAGACGCAAGGTGGCACCAGTGCCAACTTGGTCTGGTTTGAGAGTGCCAGGTGCCTCCTGCAAACTGACACCCAGAACAATGGCTTCTGAATTTTTTTTTCCAGGGAAAAAGCCTGT
The DNA here is from genome assembly GCF_963513975.1 of Fringilla coelebs. Taxonomy (NCBI): domain Eukaryota; kingdom Metazoa; phylum Chordata; class Aves; order Passeriformes; family Fringillidae; genus Fringilla; species Fringilla coelebs. The sequence goes on along the minus strand of NW_028167269.1, from coordinate 244,878 downwards.
AGAAAGGTTTTGGGTCCTGCGGCCTTAATATGCCGGGTGCCTCCTGGAATTCCGCCTCTTGCTGGATGCCTCCCAGACGCAAGGTGGCACCAGTTCCAACTTGGTCTGGTTTGAGAGTGCCAGGTGCCTCCTGCAAACTGACACCCAGAACAATGGCTTCTGAATTTTTTTTTCCAGGGAAAAAGCCTGTAGAAAGGTTTTGGGTCCTGCGGCCTTAAATTGCCGGGTGCCTCCTGGAATTCCGCAACTCGCCAGGTGTTTCCCAGACGCTAAGCAACACCAGTGCCAACTTGGTCTGATTTAAGAGTGTCAAGTGGGTCCTGGAGACTGACACCCAGAACAGTGGCTTGTGAGTTTTGTTGCCCAGGGAAAAAGCCTGTACAGGGTCCTGCAGCCTTAAATTGCCGGGTGCCTCCTGGAATTCAGCCACTCGCAGGATGCCTCCCAGACGCAAGGTGGCACCAGTTCCAACTTGGTCTGGTTTAAGAGTGCCAAGTGGGTCCTGAAAACTGACACCCAGAACAGTGGCTTGTGAGTTTTGTTTCCCAGGGAAAAAGCCTGTACAATGGTTCAGGGGCCTGAGGCCTTAAATTGCCAGGTGCCTCCTGGAATTCGGCCTCTCGCAGGATGCCTCTCAGACACAAGGTGGCACCAGTTCCAACTTGGTCTGGTTTAAGAGTGCCAAGTGGGTCCTGAAAACTGACACCCAGAACAGTGGCTTGTGAGTTTTGTTTCCCAGGGAAAAAGCCTGTACAATGGTTCAGGGTCCTGCGGCCTTAAATTGCCGGGTGCCACCTGAAATTGCGCCTCTCGCAGGATGCCTCCCAGACGCAAGGTGGCACCAGTGCCAGCTTGGTCTGGTTTAAGAGTGCCAAGTGGGTCCTGAAAACTGACACCCAGAACAGTGGCTTGTGAGTTTTGTTGCGCAGGGAAAAAGCCTTTACAATGGTTCAGGGTCCTGAGGCCTTAAATTGCCGGGTGCCACCTGAAATTGCGCCTCTCGCAGGATGCCTCCCAGACGCAAGGTGGCACCAGTGCCAGCTTGGTCTGGTTTAAGAGTGCCAAGTGGGTCCTGAAAACTGACACCCAGAACAGTGGCTTGTGAGTTTTGTTGCGCAGGGAAAAAGCCTTTACAATGGTTCAGGGTCCTGCGGCCTTAAATTGCCGGGTGCCACCTGGAATTGCGCCTCTCGCAGGATGCCTCCCAGACGCAAGGTGGCACCAGTGCCAACTTGGTCTGGTTTGAGAGTGCCAGGTGCCTCCTGCAAACTGACACCCAGAACAATGGCTTCTGAATTTTTTTTTCCAGGGAAAAAGCCTGTAGAAAGGTTTTGGGTCCTGCGGCCTTAATATGCCGGGTGCCTCCTGGAATTCCGCCTCTTGCTGGATGCCTCCCAGACGCAAGGTGGCACCAGTTCCAACTTGGTCTGGTTTGAGAGTGCCAGGTGCCTCCTGCAAACTGACACCCAGAACAATGGCTTCTGAATTTTTTTTTCCAGGGAAAAAGCCTGTAGAAAGGTTTTGGGTCCCGCGGCCTTAAATTGCCGGGTGCCTCCTGGAATTCCGCAACTCGCCAGGTGTTTCCCAGACGCTAAGCAACACCAGTGCCAACTTGGTCTGATTAAGGAGTGTCAAGTGGGTCCTGGAAACTGACACCCAGAACAGTGGCTTGTGAGTTTTGTTGCCCAGGGAAAAAGCCTGTACAGGGTCCTGCAGCCTTAAATTGCCGGGTGCCTCCTGGAATTCAGCCACTCGCAGGATGCCTCCCAGACGCAAGGTGGCACCAGTTCCAACTTGGTCTGGTTTAAGAGTGCCAAGTGGGTCCTGAAAACTGACACCCAGAACAGTGGCTTGTGAGTTTTGTTTCCCAGGGAAAAAGCCTGTACAATGGTTCAGGGGCCTGAGGCCTTAAATTGCCAGGTGCCTCCTGGAATTCGGCCTCTCGCAGGATGCCTCTCAGACACAAGGTGGCACCAGTTCCAACTTGGTCTGGTTTAAGAGTGCCAAGTGGGTCCTGAAAACTGACACCCAGAACAGTGGCTTGTGAGTTTTGTTTCCCAGGGAAAAAGCCTGTACAATGGTTCAGGGTCCTGCGGCCTTAAATTGCCGGGTGCCACCTGAAATTGCGCCTCTCGCAGGATGCCTCCCAGACGCAAGGTGGCACCAGTGCCAGCTTGGTCTGGTTTAAGAGTGCCAAGTGGGTCCTGAAAACTGACACCCAGAACAGTGGCTTGTGAGTTTTGTTGCGCAGGGAAAAAGCCTTTACAATGGTTCAGGGGCCTGCGGCCTTAAATTACCAGGTGCCACCTGGAATTGCGCCTCTCGCAGGATGCCTCCCAGACGCAAGGTGGCACCAGTGCCAACTTGGTCTGGTTTGAGAGTGCCAGGTGCCTCCTGCAAACTGACACCCAGAACAATGGCTTCTGAATTTTTTTTTCCAGGGAAAAAGCCTGTAGAAAGGTTTTGGGTCCTGCGGCCTTAATATGCCGGGTGCCTCCTGGAATTCCGCCTCTTGCTGGATGCCTCCCAGACGCAAGGTGGCACCAGTGCCAACTTGGTCTGGTTTGAGAGTGCCAGGTGCCTCCTGCAAACTGACACCCAGAACAATGGCTTCTGAATTTTTTTTTCCAGGGAAAAAGCCTGTAGAAAGGTTTTGGGTCCCGCGGCCTTAAATTGCCGGGTGCCTCCTGGAATTCCGCAACTCGCCAGGTGTTTCCCAGACGCTAAGCAACACCAGTGCCAACTTGGTCTGATTTAAGAGTGTCAAGTGGGTCCTGGAAACTGACACCCAGAACAGTGGCTTGTGAGTTTTGTTGCCCAGGGAAAAAGCCTGTACAGGGTCCTGCAGCCTTAAATTGCCGGGTGCCTCCTGGAATTCAGCCACTCGCAGGATGCCTCCCAGACGCAAGGTGGCACCAGTTCCAACTTGGTCTGGTTTAAGAGTGCCAAGTGGGTCCTGAAAACTGACACCCAGAACAGTGGCTTGTGAGTTTTGTTTCCCAGGGAAAAAGCCTGTACAATGGTTCAGGGGCCTGAGGCCTTAAATTGCCAGGTGCCTCCTGGAATTCGGCCTCTCGCAGGATGCCTCTCAGACACAAGGTGGCACCAGTTCCAACTTGGTCCGGTTTAAGAGTGCCAAGTGGGTCCTGAAAACTGACACCCAGAACAGTGGCTTGTGAGTTTTGTTTCCCAGGGAAAAAGCCTGTACAATGGTTCAGGGTCCTGCGGCCTTAAATTGCCGGGTGCCACCTGAAATTGCGCCTCTCGCAGGATGCCTCCCAGACGCAAGGTGGCACCAGTGCCAGCTTGGTCTGGTTTAAGAGTGCCAAGTGGGTCCTGAAAACTGACACCCAGAACAGTGGCTTGTGAGTTTTGTTGCGCAGGGAAAAAGCCTTTACAATGGTTCAGGGTCCTGCGGCCTTAAATTGCCGGGTGCCTCCTGGAATTCGGACTCTCGCAGGGTGCCTCCCAGAGGCAAAATGACACCAGTGCCAGCTTGGTCTGGTTTAAGAGTGCCAAGTGGGTCCTGAAAACTGACACCCAGAACAGTGGGTTGTGAGTTTTGTTTCCCAGGGAAAAAGCCTGTACAATGGTTCAGGGTCCTGCGGCCTTAAATTGCCGGGTGCCTCCTGGAATTCCGCATCTCGCCAGATGTTTCCCAGACGCTAAGCAACACCAGTGCCAACTTGGTCTGGTTTAAGAGTGCCAAGTGGGTCCTGGAAACTGACACCCAGAACAGTGGCTTGTGAGTTTTGTTTCCCAGGGAAAAAGCCTGTACAATGGTTCAGGGTCCTGCGGCCTTAAATTGAGGGGTGCCTCCTGGAATTCGGCCTCTCGCAGGATGCCTCCCAGACGCAGGGTGGCACCAGTTCCAACTTGGTCTGGTTTAAGAGTGCCAAGTGGGTCCTGAAAACTGACACCCAGAACAGTGGCTTGTGAGTTTTGTTTCCCAGGGAAAAAGCCTGAAGAATGGTTTTGGGTCCTGCGGCCTTAAATTGCCGGGTGCCTCCTGGAATTCGGCCTCTCGCAGGATGCCTCCCAGACGCAAGGTGGCACCAGTTCCAACTTGGTAGGGTTTAAGAGTGCCAAGTGGGTCCTGAAAACTGACACCCAGAACAGTGGCTTGTGAGTTTTGCTTCCCAGGGATAAAGCCTGTACAATGGTTCAGGGGCCTGAGGCCTTAAATTGCCCGGTTGCCTCCTGGAATTGCGCCTCTCGCAGGATGCCTCCCAGACGCAAGGTGGCACCAGTGCCAACTTGGTCTGCTTTGAGAGTGTCAAGTGGGTCCTGAAAACTGACACCCAGAACAGTGGCTTGTGAGTTTTGTTTCCCAGGGATAAAGCCTGTACAATGGTTCAGGGGCCTGAGGCCTTAAATTGCCAAGTGCTTCCTTGAATTGCGCCTCTCGCAGGATGCCTCCCAGAAGCATGGTGGCACCAGTTCCAACTTGGTCTGGTTTAAGAGTGCCAAGTGGGTCCTGAAAACTGACACCCAGAACAGTGGCTTGTGAGTTTTGTTTCCCAGGGAAAAAGCCTGTAAAATGGTTCAGGGGCCTGAGGCCTTAAATTGCTGGGTGCCTCCTGGAATTCGGACTCTCGCAGGGTGCCTCCCAGAGGCAAAATGACACCATTTCCAACTTGGTCTGGTTTTAGAGTGTCAAGTGGGTCCTGAAAACTGACACCCAGAACAGTGGCTTCTGAGTTTTGTTGCCCAGGGAAAAAGCCTGTACAATGGTTCAGGGTCCTGCGGCCTTAAATTGCCGGGTGCCACCTGGAATTGCGCCTCTCGCAGGATGCCTCCCAGACGCAAGGTGGCACCAGTGCCAACTTGGTCTAGTTTGAGAGTGCCAGGTGCCTCCTGCAAACTGACACCCGGAACAATGGCTTCTGAATTTTTTTTTCCAGGGAAAAAGCCTGTAGAAAGGTTTTGGGTCCTGCAGCCTTAATATGCCGGGTGCCTCCTGGAATTCCGCCTCTCGCAGGATGCCTCCCAGACGCAAGGTGGCACCAGTTCCAACTTGGTCTGGTTTGAGAGTGCCAAGTGGGTCCTGAAAACTGACACCCAGAACAGTGGCTTGTGAGTTTTGTTTCCCAGGGAAAAAGCCTGTACCATGGTTCAGGGTCCTGCGGCCTTAAATTGCCGGGTGCCTCCTGGAATTCCGCAACTCGCCAGGTGTTTCCCAGACGCTAAGCAACACCAGTGCCAACTTGGTCTGGTTTAAGAGTGCCAAGTGGGTCCTGAAAACTGACACCCAGAACAGTGGCTTTTGAGTTTTGTTTCCCAGGGAAAAAGCCTGTACAATGGTTCAGGGTCCTGCGGCCTTTAATTGCCGGGTTCCTCCTGGAATTCCGCATCTCGCCAGATGTTTCCCAGACGCTAAGCAACACCAGTGCCAACTTGGTCTGGTTTAAGAGTGCCAAGTGGGTCCTGCAAACTGACACCCAGAACAGTGGCTTGTGAGTTTTGTTTCCCAGGGAAAAAGCCTGTACAATGGTTCAGGTTCCTGCGGCCTTAAATTGCCGGGTGCCTCCTGGAATTCGGCGTCTTGCAAGATGCCTCCCAGACGCAAGGTGGCACCAGTGCCAAATTGGTCTGGTTTAAGAGTGCCAGGTGGGTCCTGCAAACTGACACCCAGAACAGTGGCTTCTGAATTTTGTTTTCCAGGGAAAAAGCCTGTACAATGGTTCAGGGTCCTGCGGCCTTAAATTGCCGGGTGCCTCCTGGAATTCCGCCTCTCGCAGGATGCCTCTCAGACGCAAGGTGGCACCAGTGCCAACTTGGTCTGGTTTGAGAGTGTCAAGTGGGTCCTGAAAACTGACACCCAGAACAGTGGCTTGTGAGTTTTGTTTCCCAGGGAAAAAGCCTGTACAATGGTTCAGGGGCCTGAGGCCTTAAATTGCTGGGTGCCTCCTGGAATTCGGACTCTCGCAGGGTGCCTCCCAGAGGCAAAATGACACCATTTCCAACTTGGTCTGGTTTAAGAGTGTCAAGTTCGTCCTGAAAACTGACACCCAGAACAGTGGCTTGTGAGTTTTGTTGCCCAGGGAAAAAGCCTGTACAATCGTTCAGGGTCCTGCTGCCTTAAATTGCTGGGTTCCTCCTGGAATTCGGCCTCTCGCAGGATGCCTCCCAGACGCAAAGTGGCACCAGTTCCAACTTGGTAGGGTTTAAGAGTGCCAAGTGGGTCCTGAAAACTGACACCCAGAAACAGTGGCTTGTGAGTTTTGTTTCCCAGGGAAAAAGCCTGTAGAATTGTTCAGGGGCCTGAGGCCTTAAATTGCCGGGTGCCTCCTGGAATTCGGCCTCTCGCAGGATGCCTCCCAGACGCAAGGTGGCACCAGTGCCAACTTGGTCTGGTTTGAGAGTGCCAAGTGGGTCCTGAAAACTGACACCCAGAACAGTGGCTTGTGAGTTTTGTTTCCCAGGGAAAAAGCCTGTACCATGGTTCAGGGTCCTGCGGCCTTAAATTGCCGGGTGCCTCCTGGAATTCCGCAACTCGCCAGGTGTTTCCGAGACGCTAAGCAACACCAGTGCCAACTTGGTCTGGTTTAAGAGTGCCAAGTGGGTCCTGAAAACTGACACCCAGAACAGTGGCTTGTGAGTTTTGTTGCCCAGGGAAAAAGCCTGTACAATGGTTCAGGGTCCTGCGGCCTTTAATTACCGGGTTCCTCCTGGAATTCCGCATCTCGCCAGATGTTTCCCAGACGCTAAGCAACACCAGTGCCAACTTGGTCTGGTTTAAGAGTGTCAAGTGGGTCCTGCAAACTGACACCCAGAACAGTGGCTTGTGAGTTTTGTTTCCCAGGGAAAAAGCCTGTACAATGGTTCAGGTTCCTGCGGCCTTAAATTGCCGGGTGCCTCCTGGAATTCGGCGTCTTGCAAGATGCCTCCCAGACGCAAGGTGGCACCAGTGCCAACTTGGTCTGGTTTAAGAGTGCCAAGTGGGTCCTGCAAACTGACACCCAGAACAGTGGCTTCTGAATTTTGTTTTCCAGGGAAAAAGCCTGTAGAATGGTTCAGGGTCCTGCGGCCTTAAATTGCCGGGTGCCTCCTGGAATTCCGCCTCTCGCAGGATGCCTCCCAGACGCAAGGTGGCACCAGTGCCAACTTGGTCTGGTTTGAGAGTGTCAAGTGGGTCCTGAAAACTGACACCCAGAACAGTGGCTTGTGAGTTTTGTTTCCCAGGGAAAAAGCCTGTACAATGGTTCAGGGGCCTGAGGCCTTAAATTGCTGGGTGCCACCTGAAATTGCGCCTCTCGCAGGATGCCTCCCAGACGCAAGGTGGCACCAGTGCCAGCTTGGTCTGGTTTAAGAGTGCCAAGTGGGTCCTGAAAACTGACACCCAGAACAGTGGCTTGTGAGTTTTGTTGCGCAGGGAAAAAGCCTTTACAATGGTTCAGGGGCCTGCGGCCTTAAATTACCAGGTGCCACCTGGAATTGCGCCTCTCGCAGGATGCCTCCCAGACGCAAGGTGGCACCAGTGCCAACTTGGTCTGGTTTGAGAGTGCCAGGTGCCTCCTGCAAACTGACACCCAGAACAATGGCTTCTGAATTTTTTTTTCCAGGGAAAAAGCCTGTAGAAAGGTTTTGGGTCCTGCGGCCTTAATATGCCGGGTGCCTCCTGGAATTCCGCCTCTTGCTGGATGCCTCCCAGACGCAAGGTGGCACCAGTGCCAACTTGGTCTGGTTTGAGAGTGCCAGGTGCCTCCTGCAAACTGACACCCAGAACAATGGCTTCTGAATTTTTTTTTCCAGGGAAAAAGCCTGTAGAAAGGTTTTGGGTCCCGCGGCCTTAAATTGCCGGGTGCCTCCTGGAATTCCGCAACTCGCCAGGTGTTTCCCAGACGCTAAGCAACACCAGTGCCAACTTGGTCTGATTTAAGAGTGTCAAGTGGGTCCTGGAAACTGACACCCAGAACAGTGGCTTGTGAGTTTTGTTGCCCAGGGAAAAAGCCTGTACAGGGTCCTGCAGCCTTAAATTGCCGGGTGCCTCCTGGAATTCAGCCACTCGCAGGATGCCTCCCAGACGCAAGGTGGCACCAGTTCCAACTTGGTCTGGTTTAAGAGTGCCAAGTGGGTCCTGAAAACTGACACCCAGAACAGTGGCTTGTGAGTTTTGTTTCCCAGGGAAAAAGCCTGTACAATGGTTCAGGGGCCTGAGGCCTTAAATTGCCAGGTGCCTCCTGGAATTCGGCCTCTCGCAGGATGCCTCTCAGACACAAGGTGGCACCAGTTCCAACTTGGTCCGGTTTAAGAGTGCCAAGTGGGTCCTGAAAACTGACACCCAGAACAGTGGCTTGTGAGTTTTGTTTCCCAGGGAAAAAGCCTGTACAATGGTTCAGGGTCCTGCGGCCTTAAATTGCCGGGTGCCACCTGAAATTGCGCCTCTCGCAGGATGCCTCCCAGACGCAAGGTGGCACCAGTGCCAGCTTGGTCTGGTTTAAGAGTGCCAAGTGGGTCCTGAAAACTGACACCCAGAACAGTGGCTTGTGAGTTTTGTTGCGCAGGGAAAAAGCCTTTACAATGGTTCAGGGTCCTGCGGCCTTAAATTGCCGGGTGCCACCTGAAATTGCGCCTCTCGCAGGATGCCTCCCAGACGCAAGGTGGCACCAGTGCCAGCTTGGTCTGGTTTAAGAGTGCCAAGTGGGTCCTGAAAACTGACACCCAGAACAGTGGCTTGTGAGTTTTGTTTCCCAGGGAAAAAGCCTGTAGAATTGTTCAGGGGCCTGAGGCCTTAAATTGCTGGGTGCCTCCTGGAATTCGGCGTCTTGCAAGATGCCTCCCAGACGCAAGGTGGCACCAGTGCCAACTTGGTCTTGTTTGAGAGTGCCAAGTGGGTCCTGCAAACTGACACCCAGAACAGTGGCTTGTGAATTTTGTTTTCCAGGGAAAAAGCCTGTAGAATGGTTCAGGGTCCTGCGGCCTTAAATTGCCGGGTGCCTCCTGGAATTGCGCCTCTCGCAGGATGCCTCCCAGACGCAAGGTGGCACCAGTGCCAACTTGGTCTGGTTTGAGAGTGCCAAGTGGGTCCTGAAAACTGACACCCAGAACAGTGGCTTGTGAGTTTTGTTTCCCAGGGTAAAAGCCTGTACAATGGTTCAGGGGCCTGAGGCCTTAAATTGCTGGGTGCCTCCTGGAATTCGGACTCTCGCAGGGTGCCTCCCAGAGGCAAAATGACACCATTTCCAACTTGGTCTGGTTTGAGAGTGTCAAGTGCGTCCTGAAAACTGACACCCAGAACAGTGGCTTGTGAGTTTTGTTTCCCAGGGAAAAAGCCTGTACAATGGTTCAGGGTCCTGCGGCCTTAAATTGCCGGGTGCCTCCTGGAATTCCGCATCTCGCCAGATGTTTCCCAGACGCTAAGCAACACCAGTGCCAACTTGGTCTGGTTTAAGAGTGCCAAGTGGGTCCTGGAAACTGACACCCAGAACAGTGGCTTGTGAGTTTTGTTTCCCAGGGAAAAAGCCTGTACAATGGTTCAGGGTCCTGCGGCCTTAAATTGAGGGGTGCCTCCTGGAATTCGGCCTCTCGCAGGATGCCTCCCAGACGCAGGGTGGCACCAGTTCCAACTTGGTCTGGTTTAAGAGTGCCAAGTGGGTCCTGAAAACTGACACCCAGAACAGTGGCTTGTGAGTTTTGTTTCCCAGGGAAAAAGCCTGAAGAATGGTTTTGGGTCCTGCGGCCTTAAATTGCCGGGTGCCTCCTGGAATTCGGCCTCTCGCAGGATGCCTCCCAGACGCAAGGTGGCACCAGTTCCAACTTGGTAGGGTTTAAGAGTGCCAAGTGGGTCCTGAAAACTGACACCCAGAACAGTGGCTTGTGAGTTTTGCTTCCCAGGGATAAAGCCTGTACAATGGTTCAGGGGCCTGAGGCCTTAAATTGCCCGGTTGCCTCCTGGAATTGCGCCTCTCGCAGGATGCCTCCCAGACGCAAGGTGGCACCAGTGCCAACTTGGTCTGCTTTGAGAGTGTCAAGTGGGTCCTGAAAACTGACACCCAGAACAGTGGCTTGTGAGTTTTGTTTCCCAGGGATAAAGCCTGTACAATGGTTCAGGGGCCTGAGGCCTTAAATTGCCAAGTGCTTCCTTGAATTGCGCCTCTCGCAGGATGCCTCCCAGAAGCATGGTGGCACCAGTTCCAACTTGGTCTGGTTTAAGAGTGCCAAGTGGGTCCTGAAAACTGACACCCAGAACAGTGGCTTGTGAGTTTTGTTTCCCAGGGAAAAAGCCTGTAAAATGGTTCAGGGGCCTGAGGCCTTAAATTGCTGGGTGCCTCCTGGAATTCGGACTCTCGCAGGGTGCCTCCCAGAGGCAAAATGACACCATTTCCAACTTGGTCTGGTTTTAGAGTGTCAAGTGGGTCCTGAAAACTGACACCCAGAACAGTGGCTTCTGAGTTTTGTTGCCCAGGGAAAAAGCCTGTACAATGGTTCAGGGTCCTGCGGCCTTAAATTGCCGGGTGCCACCTGGAATTGCGCCTCTCGCAGGATGCCTCCCAGACGCAAGGTGGCACCAGTGCCAACTTGGTCTGGTTTGAGAGTGCCAGGTGCCTCCTGCAAACTGACACCCGGAACAATGGCTTCTGAATTTTTTTTTCCAGGGAAAAAGCCTGTAGAAAGGTTTTGGGTCCTGCAGCCTTAATATGCCGGGTGCCTCCTGGAATTCCGCCTCTCGCAGGATGCCTCCCAGACGCAAGGTGGCACCAGTTCCAACTTGGTCTGGTTTGAGAGTGCCAAGTGGGTCCTGAAAACTGACACCCAGAACAGTGGCTTGTGAGTTTTGTTTCCCAGGGAAAAAGCCTGTACCATGGTTCAGGGTCCTGCGGCCTTAAATTGCCGGGTGCCTCCTGGAATTCCGCAACTCGCCAGGTGTTTCCCAGACGCTAAGCAACACCAGTGCCAACTTGGTCTGGTTTAAGAGTGCCAAGTGGGTCCTGAAAACTGACACCCAGAACAGTGGCTTTTGAGTTTTGTTTCCCAGGGAAAAAGCCTGTACAATGGTTCAGGGTCCTGCGGCCTTTAATTGCCGGGTTCCTCCTGGAATTCCGCATCTCGCCAGATGTTTCCCAGACGCTAAGCAACACCAGTGCCAACTTGGTCTGGTTTAAGAGTGCCAAGTGGGTCCTGCAAACTGACACCCAGAACAGTGGCTTGTGAGTTTTGTTTCCCAGGGAAAAAGCCTGTACAATGGTTCAGGTTCCTGCGGCCTTAAATTGCCGGGTGCCTCCTGGAATTCGGCGTCTTGCAAGATGCCTCCCAGACGCAAGGTGGCACCAGTGCCAAATTGGTCTGGTTTAAGAGTGCCAGGTGGGTCCTGCAAACTGACACCCAGAACAGTGGCTTCTGAATTTTGTTTTCCAGGGAAAAAGCCTGTACAATGGTTCAGGGTCCTGCGGCCTTAAATTGCCGGGTGCCTCCTGGAATTCCGCCTCTCGCAGGATGCCTCTCAGACGCAAGGTGGCACCAGTGCCAACTTGGTCTGGTTTGAGAGTGTCAAGTGGGTCCTGAAAACTGACACCCAGAACAGTGGCTTGTGAGTTTTGTTTCCCAGGGAAAAAGCCTGTACAATGGTTCAGGGGCCTGAGGCCTTAAATTGCTGGGTGCCTCCTGGAATTCGGACTCTCGCAGGGTGCCTCCCAGAGGCAAAATGACACCATTTCCAACTTGGTCTGGTTTAAGAGTGTCAAGTTCGTCCTGAAAACTGACACCCAGAACAGTGGCTTGTGAGTTTTGTTGCCCAGGGAAAAAGCCTGTACAATCGTTCAGGGTCCTGCTGCCTTAAATTGCTGGGTTCCTCCTGGAATTCGGCCTCTCGCAGGATGCCTCCCAGACGCAAAGTGGCACCAGTTCCAACTTGGTAGGGTTTAAGAGTGCCAAGTGGGTCCTGAAAACTGACACCCAGAAACAGTGGCTTGTGAGTTTTGTTTCCCAGGGAAAAAGCCTGTAGAATTGTTCAGGGGCCTGAGGCCTTAAATTGCCGGGTGCCTCCTGGAATTCGGCCTCTCGCAGGATGCCTCCCAGACGCAAGGTGGCACCAGTGCCAACTTGGTCTGGTTTGAGAGTGCCAAGTGGGTCCTGAAAACTGACACCCAGAACAGTGGCTTGTGAGTTTTGTTTCCCAGGGAAAAAGCCTGTACCATGGTTCAGGGTCCTGCGGCCTTAAATTGCCGGGTGCCTCCTGGAATTCCGCAACTCGCCAGGTGTTTCCGAGACGCTAAGCAACACCAGTGCCAACTTGGTCTGGTTTAAGAGTGCCAAGTGGGTCCTGAAAACTGACACCCAGAACAGTGGCTTGTGAGTTTTGTTGCCCAGGGAAAAAGCCTGTACAATGGTTCAGGGTCCTGCGGCCTTTAATTACCGGGTTCCTCCTGGAATTCCGCATCTCGCCAGATGTTTCCCAGACGCTAAGCAACACCAGTGCCAACTTGGTCTGGTTTAAGAGTGTCAAGTGGGTCCTGCAAACTGACACCCAGAACAGTGGCTTGTGAGTTTTGTTTCCCAGGGAAAAAGCCTGTACAATGGTTCAGGTTCCTGCGGCCTTAAATTGCCGGGTGCCTCCTGGAATTCGGCGTCTTGCAAGATGCCTCCCAGACGCAAGGTGGCACCAGTGCCAACTTGGTCTGGTTTAAGAGTGCCAAGTGGGTCCTGCAAACTGACACCCAGAACAGTGGCTTCTGAATTTTGTTTTCCAGGGAAAAAGCCTGTAGAATGGTTCAGGGTCCTGCGGCCTTAAATTGCCGGGTGCCTCCTGGAATTCCGCCTCTCGCAGGATGCCTCCCAGACGCAAGGTGGCACCAGTGCCAACTTGGTCTGGTTTGAGAGTGTCAAGTGGGTCCTGAAAACTGACACCCAGAACAGTGGCTTGTGAGTTTTGTTTCCCAGGGAAAAAGCCTGTACAATGGTTCAGGGGCCTGAGGCCTTAAATTGCTGGGTGCCTCCTGGAATTCGGACTCTCGCAGGGTGCCTCCCAGAGGCAAAATGACACCATTTCCAACTTGGTCTGGTTTAAGAGTGTCAACTTCGTCCTGAAAACTGACACCCAGAACAGTGGCTTGTGAGTTTTGTTGCCCAGGGAAAAAGCCTGTACAATGGTTCAGGGTCCTGCTGCCTTAAATTGCTGGGTGCCTCCTGGAATTGCGCCTCTCGCAGGATGCCTCCCAGACGCAAGGTGGCACCAGTTCCAACTTGGTCTGGTTTAAGAGTGCCAAGTGGGTCCTGAAAACTGACACCCAGAACAGTGGCTTGTGAGTTTTGTTTCCCAGGGAAAAAGCCTGTAGAATTGTTCAGGGGCCTGAGGCCTTAAATTGCCGGGTGCCTCCTGGAATTCGGCCTCTCGCAGGATGCCTCCCAGACACAAGGTGGCACCAGTGCCAGCTTGGTCTTGTTTAAGAGTGCCAAGTGGGTCCTGAAAACTGACACCCAGAACAGTGGCTTGTGAGTTTTGTTTCCCAGGGAAAAAGCTTATACTGTGGTTCAGGGTCCTGCGGACTGAAATTGCCGGGTGCCTCCTGGAATTGCGCCTCTCGCAGGATGCCTCCCAGACGCAAGGTGGCACCAGTGCCAACTTGGTCTGGTTTTAGAGTGTCAAGTGGGTCCTGAAAACTGACACCCAGAACAGTGGCTTCTGAGTTTTGTTGCCCAGGGAAAAAGCCTGTACAATGGTTCAGGGTCCTGCGGCCTTAAATTGCCGGGTGCCTCCTGGAATTCCGCATCTCGCCAGGTGTTTCCCAGACGCTAAGCAACACCAGTGCCAACTTGGTCTGGTTTAAGAGTGCCAAGTGGGTCCTGCAAACTGACACCCAGAACAGTGGCTTGTGAGTTTTGTCTCCCAGGGAAAAATCCTGTACAATGGTTCAGGTTCCTGCGGCCTTAAATTGCCGGGTGCCTCCTGGAATTGCGCCTCTCGCAGGATGCCTCCCAGACGCAAGGTGGCACCAGTGCCAACTTGGTCTGGTTTTAGAGTGCCAGGTGCCTCCTGCAAGCTGACACCCAGAACAATGGCTTCTGAATTTTTTTTTCCAGGGAAAAAGGTTGTAGAAAGGTTTTGGGTCCTGCGGCCTTAAATTGCCGGGTGCCTCCTGGAATTCCGCCTCTCGCAGGATGCCTCCCAGACGCAAGGTGGCACCAGTGCCAACTTGGTCTGGTTTGAGAGTGCCTAGTGCGTCCTGAAAACTGACACCCAGAACAGTGGCTTGTGAGTTTTGTTTCCCAGGGAAAAAGCCTGTACAATGGTTCAGGGTCCTGCGGCCTTTAATTGCCGGGTGCCTCCTGGAATTCCGCAACTCTCCAGGTGTTTCCCAGACGCTAAGCAACACCAGTGCCAACTTGGTCTGGTTTAAGAGTGCCAAGTGGGTCCTGGAAACTGACACCCAGAACAGTGGCTTGTGAGTTTTGTTTCCCAGGGAAAAAGCCTGTACAATGGTTCAGGGTCCTGCGGCCTTAAATTGCTGGGTGCCTCCTGGAATTCGGCGTCTTGCAGGATGCCTCCAAGACACAAAATGGCACCAGTGCCAACTTGGTCTGGTTTGAGAGTGCCAGGTGGCTCCTGCAAACTGACACCCAGAACAGTGGCTTGTGAGTTTTGTTTCCCAGGGAAAAAGCCTGTACAATGGTTCAGGGTCCTGCGGACTTAAATTGCCGGGTGCCACCTGGAATTCGGCGACTCGCAGGATGCCTCCCCGATGCAAAGTGGCACCAGTTCCAACTTGGTCTGGTTTAAGAGTGCCAAGTGGGTCCTGAAAACTGACACCCAGAACAGTGGCTTGTGAGTTTTGTTTCCCAGGGAAAAAGCCTGTACAATGGTTCAGAGTCCTGCGGCCTTAAATTGACGGGTGCCTCCTGGAATTGCGCCTCTCGCAGGATGCCTTCCAGACGCAAGTTGGCACCTGTGCCAACTTGGTCTGCTTTGAGAGTTTCAAGTGGGTCCTGACAACTGACACCCAGAACAGTGGCTTGTCAGTTTTGTTTCCCAGGGAAAAAGCCTGTACAATGGTTCAGGGGCCTGAGGCCTTAAATTGCTGGGTGCCTCCTGGAATTCGGACTCTCACAGGGTGCCTCCCAGAGGCAAAATGACACCATTTCCAACTTGGTCTGGTTTGAGAGTGTCAAGTGGGTCCTGCAAACTGACACCCAGAACAGTGGCTTGTGAGTTTTGTTTCCCAGGGAAAAAGCCTGTACCATGGTTCAGGGTCCTGCGGCCTTAAATTGCCGGGTGCCTCCTGGAATTCCGCATCTCGCCAGATGTTTCCCAGACGCTAAGCAACACCAGTGCCTACTTGGTCTGGTTTAAGAGTGCCACGTGGGTCCTGGAAACTGACGCCCAGAACAGTGGCTTGTGAGTTTTGTTTCCCAGGGAAAAAGCCTGTACAATGGTTCAGGGGCCTGAGGCCTTAAATTGATGGGTGCCTCCTGAAATTCGGCCTCTCGCAGGATGCCTCCCAGACGCAAGGTGGCACCAGTGCCAACTTGGTCTGGTTTGAGAGTGCCAAGTGGGTCCTGAAAACTGACACCCAGAACAGTGGCTTGTGAGTTTTGTTTCCCAGGGAAAAAGCCTGTAGAATGGTTTTGGGTCCTGCGGCCTTAAATTGCCGGGTGCCTCCTGGAATTCGGCCTCTCGCAGGATGCCTCCCAGACGCAAGGTGGCACCAGTTCCAACTTGGTCTGGTTTAAGAGTGCCAAGTGGGTCCTGAAAACTGACACCCAGAACAGTGGCTTGTGAGTTTTGCTTCCCAGGGATAAAGCCTGTACAATGGTTCAGGGGCCTGAGGCCTTAAATTGCCCGGTTGCCTCCTGGAATTGCGCCTCTCGCGGGATGCCTTCCAGACGCAAGGTGGCACCAGTGCCAACTTGGTCTGCTTTGAGAGTGTCAAGTGGGTCCTGAAAACTGACACCCAGAACAGTGGCTTGTGAGTTTTGTTTCCCAGGGAAAAAGCCTGTACAATGGTTCAGGGTCCTGCGGCCTTAAATTGCCGGGTGCCTCCTGGAATTCCGCCTCTCGCAGGATGCCTCCCAGGCGCAACATGATACCAGTGCCAACTTGGTCTGGTTTGAGAGTGCCAGGTGGCTCCTGCAAACTGACACCCAGAACAGTGGCTTGTGAGTTTTGTTTCCCAGGGAAAAAGCCTGTACAATGGTTCAGGGTCCTGCGGCCTTAAATTGCCGGGTGCCTCCTGGAATTCCGCAACTCGCCAGGTGTTTCCCAGACGCTAAGCAACACCAGTGCCAACTTGGTCTGGTTTAAGAGTGCCAAGTGGGTCCTGGAAACTGACACCCAGAACAGTGGCTTGTGAGTTTTGTTTCCCAGGGAAAAAGCCTGTACAATGGTTCAGGGTCCTGCGGCCTTAAATTGCCGGGTGCCTCCTGGAATTCGGCGTCTTGCAGGATGCCTCCCAGACGCAAGGTGGCACCAGTGCCAACTTGGTCTGCTTTGAGAGTGCCAAGTGGGTCCTGCAAACTGACACCCAGAACAGTGGCTTGTGAGTTTTGTTTCCCAGGGAAAAAGCCTGTACAATGGTTCAGGGGCCTGAGGCCTTAAATTGCCCGGTTGCCTCCTGGAATTGCGCCTCTCGCAGGATGCCTTCCAGACGCAAGGTGGCACCAGTGCCAACTTGGTCTGCTTTGAGAGTGTCAAGTGGGTCCTGAAAACTGACACCCAGAACAGTGGCTTGTGAGTTTTGTTTCCCAGGGAAAAATCCTGTACAATGGTTCAGGGGCCTGAGGCCTTAAATTGCCAAGTGCTTCCTTGAATTGCGCCTCTCGCAGGATGCCTCCCAGACGCAAGGTGGCACCAGTTCCAACTTGGTCTGGTTTAAGAGTGCCAAGTGGGTCCTGAAAACTGACACCCAGAACAGTGGCTTGTGAGTTTTGTTTCCCAGGGAAAAAGCCTGTACAATGGTTGAGGGTCCTGCCTCCTTAAATTGCCGGGTGCCTCCTGGAATTCAGCCTCTCGCAGGATGCCTCCCAGACGCAAGGTGGCACCAGTGCCAACTTGGTCTGGTTTAAGAGTGCCAAGTGGGTCCTGAAAACTGACACCCAGAACAGTGGCTTGTGAGTTTTGTTTCCCAGGGAAAAAGCCTGTACAATGGTTCAGGTTCACGCGGCCTTAAATTGCGGGGTGCCTCCTGGAATTCCGCATCTCGCCAGATGTTTCCCAGACGCTAAGCAACACCAGTGCCAACTTGGTCTGGTTTGAGAGTGCCAAGTGTGACCTGCAAACTGACACCCAGAACAGTGGCTTGTGAGTTTTGTTTCCCAGGGAAAAAGCCTGTACAATGGTTCAGGGTCCTGCGGCCTTAAATTTCCTAATGCCTCCTGATATTCGGCGTCTTACAAGATGCCTCCCAGACGCAAGGTGGCAGCAGTGCCAACTTGGTCTGGGTTGAGAGTGCCAAGTGGGTCCTGGAAACTGACACCCAGAACAGTGGCTTGTGAGTTTTGTTTCCCAGGGAAAAAGCCTGTACAATGGTTCAGGGTCCTGCGGCCTTAAATTGCCGGGTGCCTCCTGGAATTCGGCGTCTTGCAGGATGCCTCCCAGACGCAAGGTGGCACCAGTGCCAACTTGGTCTGCGTTGAGAGTGCCAAGTGGCTCCTGCAAACTGACACCCAGAACAGTGGCTTGTGAGTTTTGTTTCCCAGGGAAAAAGCCTGTACAATGGTTCAGGGTCCTGCGGCCTTAAATTGATGGGTGCCTCCTGAAATTCGGCCTCTCGCAGGATGCCTCCCAGACGCAAGGTGGCACCAGTGCCAACTTGGTCTGGTTTAAGAGTGCCAAGTGGGTCCTGCAAACTGACACCCAGAACAGTGGCTTGTGAGTTTTGTTTCCCAGGGAAAAAGCCTGTACAATGGTTCAGGGTCCTGCGGACTTAAATTGCCGGGTGCCACCTGGAATTCGGCGACTCGCAGGATGCCTCCCCGATGAAAAGTGGCACCAGTTCCAACTTGGTCTGGTTTAAGAGTGCCAAGTGGGTCCTGAAAACTGACACCCAGAACAGTGGCTTGTGAGTTTTGTTTCCCAGGGAAAAAGCCTGTACAATGGTTCAGAGTCCTGCGGCCTTAAATTGACGGGTGCCTCCTGGAATTGCGCCTCTCGCAGGATGCCTTCAAGACGCAAGTTGGCACCTGTGCCAACTTGGTCTGCTTTGAGAGTTTCAAGTGGGTCCTGACAACTGACACCCAGAACAGTGGCTTGTGAGTTTTGTTTCCCAGGGAAAAAGCCTGTACAATGGTTCAGGGGCCTGAGGCCTTAAATTGCTGGGTGCCTCCTGGAATTCGGACTCTCACAGGGTGCCTCCCAGAGGCAAAATGACACCATTTCCAACTTGGTCTGGTTTGAGAGTGTCAAGTGGGTCCTGGAAACTGACACCCAGAACAGTGGCTTGTGAGTTTTGTTTCCCAGGGAAAAAGCCTGTACAATGGTTCAGGGTCCTGCGGCCTTAAATTGCCGGGTGCCTCCTGGAATTCCGCATCTCGCCAGATGTTTCCCAGACGCTAAGCAACACCAGTGCCTACTTGGTCTGGTTTAAGAGTGCCACGTGGGTCCTGGAAACTGACGCCCAGAACAGTGGCTTGTGAGTTTTGTTTCCCAGGGAAAAAGCCTGTACAATGGTTCAGGGTCCTGCGGCCTTAAATTGATGGGTGCCTCCTGAAATTCGGCCTCTCGCAGGATGCCTCCCAGACGCAAGGTGGCACCAGTGCCAACTTGGTCTGGTTTAGGAGTGCCAAGTGGGTCCTGAAAACTGACACCCAGAACAGTGGCTTCTGAGTTTTGTTTTCCAGGGAAAAAGCCTGTAGAATGGTTTTGGGTCCTGCGGCCTTAAATTGCCGGGTGCCTCCTGGAATTCGGCCTCTCGCAGGATGCCTCCCAGACGCAAGGTGGCACCAGTTCCAACTTGGTCTGGTTTAAGAGTGCCAAGTGGGTCCTGAAAACTGACACCCAGAACAGTGGCTTGTGAGTTTTGCTTCCCAGGGATAAAGCCTGTACAATGGTTCAGGGGCCTGAGGCCTTAAATTGCCCGGTTGCCTCCTGGAATTCCGCCTCTCGCGGGATGCCTTCCAGACGCAAGGTGGCACCAGTGCCAACTTGGTCTGCTTTGAGAGTGTCAAGTGGGTCCTGAAAACTGACACCCAGAACAGTGGCTTGTGAGTTTTGTTTCCCAGGGAAAAAGCCTGTACAATGGTTCAGGGTCCTGCGGCCTTAAATTGCCGGGTGCCTCCTGGAATTCCGCCTCTCGCAGGATGCCTCCCAGGCGCAACATGATACCAGTGCCAACTTGGTCTGGTTTGAGAGTGCCAGGTGGCTCCTGCAAACTGCCACCCAGAACAATGGCTTCTGAATTTTTTTTTCCAGGGAAAAAGGTTGTAGAAAGGTTTTGGGTCCTGCGGCCTTAAATTGCCGGGTGCCTCCTGGAATTCCGCCTCTCGCAGGATGCCTCCCAGACGCAAGGTGGCACCAGTGCCAACTTGGTCTGGTTTGAGAGTGCCTAGTGCGTCCTGAAAACTGACACCCAGAACAGTGGCTTGTGAGTTTTGTTTCCCAGGGAAAAAGCCTGTACAATGGTTCAGGGTCCTGCGGCCTTAAATTTCCGGATGCCTCCTGATATTCGGCGTCTTACAAGATGCCTCCCAGACGCAAGGTGGCAGCAGTGCCAACTTGGTCTGGGTTGAGAGTGCCAAGTGGGTCCTGGAAACTGACACCCAGAACAGTGGCTTGTGAGTTTTGTTTCCCAGGGAAAAAGCCTGTACAATGGTTCAGGGTCCTGCGGCCTTAAATTGCCGGGTGCCTCCTGGAATTCGGCGTCTTGCAGGATGCCTCCCAGACGCAAGGTGGCACCAGTGCCAACTTGGTCTGCATTGAGAGTGCCAAGTGGCTCCTGCAAACTGACACCCAGAACAGTGGCTTGTGAGTTTTGTTTCCCAGGGAAAAAGCCTGTACAATGGTTCAGGGTCCTGCGGCCTTAAATTGATGGGTGCCTCCTGAAATTCGGCCTCTCGCAGGATGCCTCCCAGACGCAAGGTGGCACCAGTGCCAACTTGGTCTGGTTTAAGAGTGCCAAGTGGGTCCTGAAAACTGACACCCAGAACAGTGGCTTCTGAATTTTGTTTTCCAGGGAAAAAGCCTGTAGAATTGTTTTGGGTCCTGCGGCCTTAAATTGCCGGGTGCCTCCTGGAATTCCGCCTCTCGCCAGATGTTTCCCAGACGCTAAGCAACACCAGTGCCTACTTGGTCTGGTTTAAGAGTGCCAAGTGGGTCCTGAAAACTGACACCCAGAACAGTGGCTTGTGAGTTTTGTTTCCCAGGGAAAAAGCCTGTACCATGGTTCAGGGTTCTGCGGCCTTAAATTGCCGGGTGCCTCCTGGAATTCCGCATCTCGCCAGATGTTTCCCAGACGCTAAGCAACACCAGTGCCTACTTGGTCTGGTTTAAGAGTGCCAAGTGGGTCCTGGAAACCGACGCCCAGAACAGTGGCTTGTGAGTTTTGTTTCCCAGGGAAAAATCCTGTAAAATGGTTCAGGGGCCTGAGGCCTTAAATTGCCAAGTGCTTCCTTGAATTGCGCCTCTCGCAGGATGCCTCCCAGACGCAAGGTGGCACCAGTGCCAACTTGGTCTGGTTTAAGAGTGCCAAGTGGGTCCTGCAAACTGACACCCAGAACAGTGGCTTGTGAGTTTTGTTTCCCAGGGAAAAAGCCTGTACAATGGTTCAGGGTCCTGCCTCCTTAAATTGCCGGGTGCCTCCTGGAATTCAGCCTCTCGCAGGATGCCTCCCAGACACAAGGTGGCACCAGTGCCAACTTGGTCTGGTTTAAGAGTGCCAAGTGGGTCCTGAAAACTGACACCCAGAACAGTGGCTTGTGAGTTTTGTTTCCCAGGGAAAAAGCCTGTACAATGGTTCAGGTTCACGCGGCCTTAAATTGCGGGGTGCCTCCTGGAATTCCGCATCTCGCCAGATGTTTCCCAGACGCTAAGCAACACCAGTGCCAACTTGGTCTGGTTTGAGAGTGCCAAGTGTGACCTGCAAACTGACACCCAGAACAGTGGCTTGTGAGTTTTGTTTCCCAGGGAAAAAGCCTGTACAATGGTTCAGGGTCCTGCGGCCTTAAATTTCCGGATGCCTCCTGATATTCGGCGTCTTACAAGATGCCTCCCAGACGCAAGGTGGCAGCAGTGCCAACTTGGTCTGGTTTGAGAGTGCCAAGTGGGTCCTGCAAACTGACACCCAGAACAGTGGCTTGTGAGTTTTGTCTCCCAGGGAAAAAGCCTGTACAATGGTTCAGGTTCCTGCGGCCTTAAATTGCTGGGTGCCTCCTGGAATTGCGCCTCTCGCAGGATGCCTCCCAGTCGCAAAGTGGCACCAGTGCCAACTTGGTCTGGTTTGAGAGTGCCAAGTGGGTCCTGAAAACTGACACCCAGAACAGTGGCTTGTGAGTTTTGTTTCCCAGGGAAAAAGCCTGTACAATGGTTCAGGGTCCTGCGGCCTTAAATTGCCAGGTGCCTCCTGGAATTCAGCCTCTCGCAGGATGCCTCCCAGACGCAAGGTGGCACCAGTGCCAACTTGGTCTGGTTTAAGAGTGCCAAGTGGGTCCTGGAAACCGACACCCAGAACAGTGGCTTGTGAGTTTTGTTTCCCAGGGAAAAAGCCTGTACAATGGTTCAGGGTCCTGCGGCCTTAAATTTCCTAATGCCTCCTGATATTCGGCGTCTTACAAGATGCCTCCCAGACGCAAGGTGGCAGCAGTGCCAACTTGGTCTGGGTTGAGAGTGCCAAGTGGGTCCTGGAAACTGACACCCAGAACAGTGGCTTGTGAGTTTTGTTTCCCAGGGAAAAAGCCTGTACAATGGTTCAGGGTCCTGCGGCCTTAAATTGCCGGGTGCCTCCTGGAATTCGGCGTCTTGCAGGATGCCTCCCAGACGCAAGGTGGCACCAGTGCCAACTTGGTCTGCTTTGAGAGTGCCAAGTGGCTCCTGCAAACTGACACCCAGAACAGTGGCTTGTGAGTTTTGTTTCCCAGGGAAAAAGCCTGTACAATGGTTCAGGGTCCTGAGGCCTTAAATTGATGGGTGCCTCCTGAAATTCGGCCTCTCGCAGGATGCCTCCCAGACGCAAGGTGGCACCAGTGCCAACTTGGTCTGGTTTAAGAGTGCCAAGTGGGTCCTGAAAACTGACACCCAGAACAGTGGCTTCTGAATTTTGTTTTCCAGGGAAAAAGCCTGTAGAATTGTTTTGGGTCCTGCGGCCTTAAATTGCCGGGTGCCTCCTGGAATTCCGCCTCTCGCAGGATGCCTCCCAGACGCAAGGTGGCACCAGTTCCAACTTGGTCTGGTTTAAGAGTGCCAAGTGGGTCCTGAAAACTGACACCCAGAACAGTGGCTTGTGAGTTTTGTTGCGCAGGGAAAAAGCCTTTACAATGGTTCAGGGTCCTGCGGCCTTAAATTGCCGGGTGCCACCTGAAATTGCGCCTCTCGCAGGATGCCTCCCAGACGCAAGGTGGCACCAGTGCCAGCTTGGTCTGGTTTAAGAGTGCCAAGTGGGTCCTGAAAACTGACACCCAGAACAGTGGCTTGTGAGTTTTGTTTCCCAGGGAAAAAGCCTGTAGAATTGTTCAGGGGCCTGAGGCCTTAAATTGCTGGGTGCCTCCTGGAATTCGGCGTCTTGCAAGATGCCTCCCAGACGCAAGGTGGCACCAGTGCCAACTTGGTCTTGTTTGAGAGTGCCAAGTGGGTCCTGCAAACTGACACCCAGAACAGTGGCTTGTGAATTTTGTTTTCCAGGGAAAAAGCCTGTAGAATGGTTCAGGGTCCTGCGGCCTTAAATTGCCGGGTGCCTCCTGGAATTGCGCCTCTCGCAGGATGCCTCCCAGACGCAAGGTGGCACCAGTGCCAACTTGGTCTGGTTTGAGAGTGCCAAGTGGGTCCTGAAAACTGACACCCAGAACAGTGGCTTGTGAGTTTTGTTTCCCAGGGTAAAAGCCTGTACAATGGTTCAGGGGCCTGAGGCCTTAAATTGCTGGGTGCCTCCTGGAATTCGGACTCTCGCAGGGTGCCTCCCAGAGGCAAAATGACACCATTTCCAACTTGGTCTGGTTTGAGAGTGTCAAGTGCGTCCTGAAAACTGACACCCAGAACAGTGGCTTGTGAGTTTTGTTTCCCAGGGAAAAAGCCTGTACAATGGTTCAGGGTCCTGCGGCCTTAAATTGCCGGGTGCCTCCTGGAATTCCGCATCTCGCCAGATGTTTCCCAGACGCTAAGCAACACCAGTGCCAACTTGGTCTGGTTTAAGAGTGCCAAGTGGGTCCTGGAAACTGACACCCAGAACAGTGGCTTGTGAGTTTTGTTTCCCAGGGAAAAAGCCTGTACAATGGTTCAGGGTCCTGCGGCCTTAAATTGAGGGGTGCCTCCTGGAATTCGGCCTCTCGCAGGATGCCTCCCAGACGCAGGGTGGCACCAGTTCCAACTTGGTCTGGTTTAAGAGTGCCAAGTGGGTCCTGAAAACTGACACCCAGAACAGTGGCTTGTGAGTTTTGTTTCCCAGGGAAAAAGCCTGAAGAATGGTTTTGGGTCCTGCGGCCTTAAATTGCCGGGTGCCTCCTGGAATTCGGCCTCTCGCAGGATGCCTCCCAGACGCAAGGTGGCACCAGTTCCAACTTGGTAGGGTTTAAGAGTGCCAAGTGGGTCCTGAAAACTGACACCCAGAACAGTGGCTTGTGAGTTTTGCTTCCCAGGGATAAAGCCTGTACAATGGTTCAGGGGCCTGAGGCCTTAAATTGCCCGGTTGCCTCCTGGAATTGCGCCTCTCGCAGGATGCCTCCCAGACGCAAGGTGGCACCAGTGCCAACTTGGTCTGCTTTGAGAGTGTCAAGTGGGTCCTGAAAACTGACACCCAGAACAGTGGCTTGTGAGTTTTGTTTCCCAGGGATAAAGCCTGTACAATGGTTCAGGGGCCTGAGGCCTTAAATTGCCAAGTGCTTCCTTGAATTGCGCCTCTCGCAGGATGCCTCCCAGAAGCATGGTGGCACCAGTTCCAACTTGGTCTGGTTTAAGAGTGCCAAGTGGGTCCTGAAAACTGACACCCAGAACAGTGGCTTGTGAGTTTTGTTTCCCAGGGAAAAAGCCTGTAAAATGGTTCAGGGGCCTGAGGCCTTAAATTGCTGGGTGCCTCCTGGAATTCGGACTCTCGCAGGGTGCCTCCCAGAGGCAAAATGACACCATTTCCAACTTGGTCTGGTTTTAGAGTGTCAAGTGGGTCCTGAAAACTGACACCCAGAACAGTGGCTTCTGAGTTTTGTTGCCCAGGGAAAAAGCCTGTACAATGGTTCAGGGTCCTGCGGCCTTAAATTGCCGGGTGCCACCTGGAATTGCGCCTCTCGCAGGATGCCTCCCAGACGCAAGGTGGCACCAGTGCCAACTTGGTCTGGTTTGAGAGTGCCAGGTGCCTCCTGCAAACTGACACCCGGAACAATGGCTTCTGAATTTTTTTTTCCAGGGAAAAAGCCTGTAGAAAGGTTTTGGGTCCTGCAGCCTTAATATGCCGGGTGCCTCCTGGAATTCCGCCTCTCGCAGGATGCCTCCCAGACGCAAGGTGGCACCAGTTCCAACTTGGTCTGGTTTGAGAGTGCCAAGTGGGTCCTGAAAACTGACACCCAGAACAGTGGCTTGTGAGTTTTGTTTCCCAGGGAAAAAGCCTGTACCATGGTTCAGGGTCCTGCGGCCTTAAATTGCCGGGTGCCTCCTGGAATTCCGCATCTCGCCAGATGTTTCCCAGACGCTAAGCAACACCAGTGCCAACTTGGTCTGGTTTAAGAGTGCCAAGTGGGTCCTGCAAACTGACACCCAGAACAGTGGCTTGTGAGTTTTGTTTCCCAGGGAAAAAGCCTGTACAATGGTTCAGGTTCCTGCGGCCTTAAATTGCCGGGTGCCTCCTGGAATTCGGCGTCTTGCAAGATGCCTCCCAGACGCAAGGTGGCACCAGTGCCAAATTGGTCTGGTTTAAGAGTGCCAGGTGGGTCCTGCAAACTGACACCCAGAACAGTGGCTTCTGAATTTTGTTTTCCAGGGAAAAAGCCTGTACAATGGTTCAGGGTCCTGCGGCCTTAAATTGCCGGGTGCCTCCTGGAATTCCGCCTCTCGCAGGATGCCTCTCAGACGCAAGGTGGCACCAGTGCCAACTTGGTCTGGTTTGAGAGTGTCAAGTGGGTCCTGAAAACTGACACCCAGAACAGTGGCTTGTGAGTTTTGTTTCCCAGGGAAAAAGCCTGTACAATGGTTCAGGGGCCTGAGGCCTTAAATTGCTGGGTGCCTCCTGGAATTCGGACTCTCGCAGGGTGCCTCCCAGAGGCAAAATGACACCATTTCCAACTTGGTCTGGTTTAAGAGTGTCAAGTTCGTCCTGAAAACTGACACCCAGAACAGTGGCTTGTGAGTTTTGTTGCCCAGGGAAAAAGCCTGTACAATCGTTCAGGGTCCTGCTGCCTTAAATTGCTGGGTTCCTCCTGGAATTCGGCCTCTCGCAGGATGCCTCCCAGACGCAAAGTGGCACCAGTTCCAACTTGGTAGGGTTTAAGAGTGCCAAGTGGGTCCTGAAAACTGACACCCAGAAACAGTGGCTTGTGAGTTTTGTTTCCCAGGGAAAAAGCCTGTAGAATTGTTCAGGGGCCTGAGGCCTTAAATTGCCGGGTGCCTCCTGGAATTCGGCCTCTCGCAGGATGCCTCCCAGACGCAAGGTGGCACCAGTGCCAACTTGGTCTGGTTTGAGAGTGCCAAGTGGGTCCTGAAAACTGACACCCAGAACAGTGGCTTGTGAGTTTTGTTTCCCAGGGAAAAAGCCTGTACCATGGTTCAGGGTCCTGCGGCCTTAAATTGCCGGGTGCCTCCTGGAATTCCGCAACTCGCCAGGTGTTTCCGAGACGCTAAGCAACACCAGTGCCAACTTGGTCTGGTTTAAGAGTGCCAAGTGGGTCCTGAAAACTGACACCCAGAACAGTGGCTTGTGAGTTTTGTTGCCCAGGGAAAAAGCCTGTACAATGGTTCAGGGTCCTGCGGCCTTTAATTACCGGGTTCCTCCTGGAATTCCGCATCTCGCCAGATGTTTCCCAGACGCTAAGCAACACCAGTGCCAACTTGGTCTGGTTTAAGAGTGTCAAGTGGGTCCTGCAAACTGACACCCAGAACAGTGGCTTGTGAGTTTTGTTTCCCAGGGAAAAAGCCTGTACAATGGTTCAGGTTCCTGCGGCCTTAAATTGCCGGGTGCCTCCTGGAATTCGGCGTCTTGCAAGATGCCTCCCAGACGCAAGGTGGCACCAGTGCCAACTTGGTCTGGTTTAAGAGTGCCAAGTGGGTCCTGCAAACTGACACCCAGAACAGTGGCTTCTGAATTTTGTTTTCCAGGGAAAAAGCCTGTAGAATGGTTCAGGGTCCTGCGGCCTTAAATTGCCGGGTGCCTCCTGGAATTCCGCCTCTCGCAGGATGCCTCCCAGACGCAAGGTGGCACCAGTGCCAACTTGGTCTGGTTTGAGAGTGTCAAGTGGGTCCTGAAAACTGACACCCAGAACAGTGGCTTGTGAGTTTTGTTTCCCAGGGAAAAAGCCTGTACAATGGTTCAGGGGCCTGAGGCCTTAAATTGCTGGGTGCCTCCTGGAATTCGGACTCTCGCAGGGTGCCTCCCAGAGGCAAAATGACACCATTTCCAACTTGGTCTGGTTTAAGAGTGTCAACTTCGTCCTGAAAACTGACACCCAGAACAGTGGCTTGTGAGTTTTGTTGCCCAGGGAAAAAGCCTGTACAATGGTTCAGGGTCCTGCTGCCTTAAATTGCTGGGTGCCTCCTGGAATTGCGCCTCTCGCAGGATGCCTCCCAGACGCAAGGTGGCACCAGTTCCAACTTGGTCTGGTTTAAGAGTGCCAAGTGGGTCCTGAAAACTGACACCCAGAACAGTGGCTTGTGAGTTTTGTTTCCCAGGGAAAAAGCCTGTAGAATTGTTCAGGGGCCTGAGGCCTTAAATTGCCGGGTGCCTCCTGGAATTCGGCCTCTCGCAGGATGCCTCCCAGACACAAGGTGGCACCAGTGCCAGCTTGGTCTTGTTTAAGAGTGCCAAGTGGGTCCTGAAAACTGACACCCAGAACAGTGGCTTGTGAGTTTTGTTTCCCAGGGAAAAAGCTTATACTGTGGTTCAGGGTCCTGCGGACTGAAATTGCCGGGTGCCTCCTGGAATTGCGCCTCTCGCAGGATGCCTCCCAGACGCAAGGTGGCACCAGTGCCAACTTGGTCTGGTTTTAGAGTGTCAAGTGGGTCCTGAAAACTGACACCCAGAACAGTGGCTTCTGAGTTTTGTTGCCCAGGGAAAAAGCCTGTACAATGGTTCAGGGTCCTGCGGCCTTAAATTGCCGGGTGCCTCCTGGAATTCCGCATCTCGCCAGGTGTTTCCCAGACGCTAAGCAACACCAGTGCCAACTTGGTCTGGTTTAAGAGTGCCAAGTGGGTCCTGCAAACTGACACCCAGAACAGTGGCTTGTGAGTTTTGTCTCCCAGGGAAAAATCCTGTACAATGGTTCAGGTTCCTGCGGCCTTAAATTGCCGGGTGCCTCCTGGAATTGCGCCTCTCGCAGGATGCCTCCCAGACGCAAGGTGGCACCAGTGCCAACTTGGTCTGGTTTTAGAGTGCCAGGTGCCTCCTGCAAGCTGACACCCAGAACAATGGCTTCTGAATTTTTTTTTCCAGGGAAAAAGGTTGTAGAAAGGTTTTGGGTCCTGCGGCCTTAAATTGCCGGGTGCCTCCTGGAATTCCGCCTCTCGCAGGATGCCTCCCAGACGCAAGGTGGCACCAGTGCCAACTTGGTCTGGTTTGAGAGTGCCTAGTGCGTCCTGAAAACTGACACCCAGAACAGTGGCTTGTGAGTTTTGTTTCCCAGGGAAAAAGCCTGTACAATGGTTCAGGGTCCTGCGGCCTTTAATTGCCGGGTGCCTCCTGGAATTCCGCAACTCTCCAGGTGTTTCCCAGACGCTAAGCAACACCAGTGCCAACTTGGTCTGGTTTAAGAGTGCCAAGTGGGTCCTGGAAACTGACACCCAGAACAGTGGCTTGTGAGTTTTGTTTCCCAGGGAAAAAGCCTGTACAATGGTTCAGGGTCCTGCGGCCTTAAATTGCTGGGTGCCTCCTGGAATTCGGCGTCTTGCAGGATGCCTCCAAGACACAAAATGGCACCAGTGCCAACTTGGTCTGGTTTGAGAGTGCCAGGTGGCTCCTGCAAACTGACACCCAGAACAGTGGCTTGTGAGTTTTGTTTCCCAGGGAAAAAGCCTGTACAATGGTTCAGGGTCCTGCGGACTTAAATTGCCGGGTGCCACCTGGAATTCGGCGACTCGCAGGATGCCTCCCCGATGCAAAGTGGCACCAGTTCCAACTTGGTCTGGTTTAAGAGTGCCAAGTGGGTCCTGAAAACTGACACCCAGAACAGTGGCTTGTGAGTTTTGTTTCCCAGGGAAAAAGCCTGTACAATGGTTCAGAGTCCTGCGGCCTTAAATTGACGGGTGCCTCCTGGAATTGCGCCTCTCGCAGGATGCCTTCCAGACGCAAGTTGGCACCTGTGCCAACTTGGTCTGCTTTGAGAGTTTCAAGTGGGTCCTGACAACTGACACCCAGAACAGTGGCTTGTCAGTTTTGTTTCCCAGGGAAAAAGCCTGTACAATGGTTCAGGGGCCTGAGGCCTTAAATTGCTGGGTGCCTCCTGGAATTCGGACTCTCACAGGGTGCCTCCCAGAGGCAAAATGACACCATTTCCAACTTGGTCTGGTTTGAGAGTGTCAAGTGGGTCCTGCAAACTGACACCCAGAACAGTGGCTTGTGAGTTTTGTTTCCCAGGGAAAAAGCCTGTACCATGGTTCAGGGTCCTGCGGCCTTAAATTGCCGGGTGCCTCCTGGAATTCCGCATCTCGCCAGATGTTTCCCAGACGCTAAGCAACACCAGTGCCTACTTGGTCTGGTTTAAGAGTGCCACGTGGGTCCTGGAAACTGACGCCCAGAACAGTGGCTTGTGAGTTTTGTTTCCCAGGGAAAAAGCCTGTACAATGGTTCAGGGGCCTGAGGCCTTAAATTGATGGGTGCCTCCTGAAATTCGGCCTCTCGCAGGATGCCTCCCAGACGCAAGGTGGCACCAGTGCCAACTTGGTCTGGTTTGAGAGTGCCAAGTGGGTCCTGAAAACTGACACCCAGAACAGTGGCTTGTGAGTTTTGTTTCCCAGGGAAAAAGCCTGTAGAATGGTTTTGGGTCCTGCGGCCTTAAATTGCCGGGTGCCTCCTGGAATTCGGCCTCTCGCAGGATGCCTCCCAGACGCAAGGTGGCACCAGTTCCAACTTGGTCTGGTTTAAGAGTGCCAAGTGGGTCCTGAAAACTGACACCCAGAACAGTGGCTTGTGAGTTTTGCTTCCCAGGGATAAAGCCTGTACAATGGTTCAGGGGCCTGAGGCCTTAAATTGCCCGGTTGCCTCCTGGAATTGCGCCTCTCGCGGGATGCCTTCCAGACGCAAGGTGGCACCAGTGCCAACTTGGTCTGCTTTGAGAGTGTCAAGTGGGTCCTGAAAACTGACACCCAGAACAGTGGCTTGTGAGTTTTGTTTCCCAGGGAAAAAGCCTGTACAATGGTTCAGGGTCCTGCGGCCTTAAATTGCCGGGTGCCTCCTGGAATTCCGCCTCTCGCAGGATGCCTCCCAGGCGCAACATGATACCAGTGCCAACTTGGTCTGGTTTGAGAGTGCCAGGTGGCTCCTGCAAACTGACACCCAGAACAGTGGCTTGTGAGTTTTGTTTCCCAGGGAAAAAGCCTGTACAATGGTTCAGGGTCCTGCGGCCTTAAATTGCCGGGTGCCTCCTGGAATTCCGCAACTCGCCAGGTGTTTCCCAGACGCTAAGCAACACCAGTGCCAACTTGGTCTGGTTTAAGAGTGCCAAGTGGGTCCTGGAAACTGACACCCAGAACAGTGGCTTGTGAGTTTTGTTTCCCAGGGAAAAAGCCTGTACAATGGTTCAGGGTCCTGCGGCCTTAAATTGCCGGGTGCCTCCTGGAATTCGGCGTCTTGCAGGATGCCTCCCAGACGCAAGGTGGCACCAGTGCCAACTTGGTCTGCTTTGAGAGTGCCAAGTGGGTCCTGCAAACTGACACCCAGAACAGTGGCTTGTGAGTTTTGTTTCCCAGGGAAAAAGCCTGTACAATGGTTCAGGGGCCTGAGGCCTTAAATTGCCCGGTTGCCTCCTGGAATTGCGCCTCTCGCAGGATGCCTTCCAGACGCAAGGTGGCACCAGTGCCAACTTGGTCTGCTTTGAGAGTGTCAAGTGGGTCCTGAAAACTGACACCCAGAACAGTGGCTTGTGAGTTTTGTTTCCCAGGGAAAAATCCTGTACAATGGTTCAGGGGCCTGAGGCCTTAAATTGCCAAGTGCTTCCTTGAATTGCGCCTCTCGCAGGATGCCTCCCAGACGCAAGGTGGCACCAGTTCCAACTTGGTCTGGTTTAAGAGTGCCAAGTGGGTCCTGAAAACTGACACCCAGAACAGTGGCTTGTGAGTTTTGTTTCCCAGGGAAAAAGCCTGTACAATGGTTGAGGGTCCTGCCTCCTTAAATTGCCGGGTGCCTCCTGGAATTCAGCCTCTCGCAGGATGCCTCCCAGACGCAAGGTGGCACCAGTGCCAACTTGGTCTGGTTTAAGAGTGCCAAGTGGGTCCTGAAAACTGACACCCAGAACAGTGGCTTGTGAGTTTTGTTTCCCAGGGAAAAAGCCTGTACAATGGTTCAGGTTCACGCGGCCTTAAATTGCGGGGTGCCTCCTGGAATTCCGCATCTCGCCAGATGTTTCCCAGACGCTAAGCAACACCAGTGCCAACTTGGTCTGGTTTGAGAGTGCCAAGTGTGACCTGCAAACTGACACCCAGAACAGTGGCTTGTGAGTTTTGTTTCCCAGGGAAAAAGCCTGTACAATGGTTCAGGGTCCTGCGGCCTTAAATTTCCTAATGCCTCCTGATATTCGGCGTCTTACAAGATGCCTCCCAGACGCAAGGTGGCAGCAGTGCCAACTTGGTCTGGGTTGAGAGTGCCAAGTGGGTCCTGGAAACTGACACCCAGAACAGTGGCTTGTGAGTTTTGTTTCCCAGGGAAAAAGCCTGTACAATGGTTCAGGGTCCTGCGGCCTTAAATTGCCGGGTGCCTCCTGGAATTCGGCGTCTTGCAGGATGCCTCCCAGACGCAAGGTGGCACCAGTGCCAACTTGGTCTGCGTTGAGAGTGCCAAGTGGCTCCTGCAAACTGACACCCAGAACAGTGGCTTGTGAGTTTTGTTTCCCAGGGAAAAAGCCTGTACAATGGTTCAGGGTCCTGCGGCCTTAAATTGATGGGTGCCTCCTGAAATTCGGCCTCTCGCAGGATGCCTCCCAGACGCAAGGTGGCACCAGTGCCAACTTGGTCTGGTTTAAGAGTGCCAAGTGGGTCCTGCAAACTGACACCCAGAACAGTGGCTTGTGAGTTTTGTTTCCCAGGGAAAAAGCCTGTACAATGGTTCAGGGTCCTGCGGACTTAAATTGCCGGGTGCCACCTGGAATTCGGCGACTCGCAGGATGCCTCCCCGATGAAAAGTGGCACCAGTTCCAACTTGGTCTGGTTTAAGAGTGCCAAGTGGGTCCTGAAAACTGACACCCAGAACAGTGGCTTGTGAGTTTTGTTTCCCAGGGAAAAAGCCTGTACAATGGTTCAGAGTCCTGCGGCCTTAAATTGACGGGTGCCTCCTGGAATTGCGCCTCTCGCAGGATGCCTTCAAGACGCAAGTTGGCACCTGTGCCAACTTGGTCTGCTTTGAGAGTTTCAAGTGGGTCCTGACAACTGACACCCAGAACAGTGGCTTGTGAGTTTTGTTTCCCAGGGAAAAAGCCTGTACAATGGTTCAGGGGCCTGAGGCCTTAAATTGCTGGGTGCCTCCTGGAATTCGGACTCTCACAGGGTGCCTCCCAGAGGCAAAATGACACCATTTCCAACTTGGTCTGGTTTGAGAGTGTCAAGTGGGTCCTGGAAACTGACACCCAGAACAGTGGCTTGTGAGTTTTGTTTCCCAGGGAAAAAGCCTGTACAATGGTTCAGGGTCCTGCGGCCTTAAATTGCCGGGTGCCTCCTGGAATTCCGCATCTCGCCAGATGTTTCCCAGACGCTAAGCAACACCAGTGCCTACTTGGTCTGGTTTAAGAGTGCCACGTGGGTCCTGGAAACTGACGCCCAGAACAGTGGCTTGTGAGTTTTGTTTCCCAGGGAAAAAGCCTGTACAATGGTTCAGGGTCCTGCGGCCTTAAATTGATGGGTGCCTCCTGAAATTCGGCCTCTCGCAGGATGCCTCCCAGACGCAAGGTGGCACCAGTGCCAACTTGGTCTGGTTTAGGAGTGCCAAGTGGGTCCTGAAAACTGACACCCAGAACAGTGGCTTCTGAGTTTTGTTTTCCAGGGAAAAAGCCTGTAGAATGGTTTTGGGTCCTGCGGCCTTAAATTGCCGGGTGCCTCCTGGAATTCGGCCTCTCGCAGGATGCCTCCCAGACGCAAGGTGGCACCAGTTCCAACTTGGTCTGGTTTAAGAGTGCCAAGTGGGTCCTGAAAACTGACACCCAGAACAGTGGCTTGTGAGTTTTGCTTCCCAGGGATAAAGCCTGTACAATGGTTCAGGGGCCTGAGGCCTTAAATTGCCCGGTTGCCTCCTGGAATTCCGCCTCTCGCGGGATGCCTTCCAGACGCAAGGTGGCACCAGTGCCAACTTGGTCTGCTTTGAGAGTGTCAAGTGGGTCCTGAAAACTGACACCCAGAACAGTGGCTTGTGAGTTTTGTTTCCCAGGGAAAAAGCCTGTACAATGGTTCAGGGTCCTGCGGCCTTAAATTGCCGGGTGCCTCCTGGAATTCCGCCTCTCGCAGGATGCCTCCCAGGCGCAACATGATACCAGTGCCAACTTGGTCTGGTTTGAGAGTGCCAGGTGGCTCCTGCAAACTGCCACCCAGAACAGTGGCTTGTGAGTTTTGTTTCCCAGGGAAAAAGCCTGTACAATGGTTCAGGTTCACGCGGCCTTAAATTGCGGGGTGCCTCCTGGAATTCCGCATCTCGCCAGATGTTTCCCAGACGCTAAGCAACACCAGTGCAAACTTGGTCTGGTTTGAGAGTGCCAAGTGTGACCTGCAAACTGACACCCAGAACAGTGGCTTGTGAGTTTTGTTTCCCAGGGAAAAAGCCTGTACAATGGTTCAGGGTCCTGCGGCCTTAAATTTCCGGATGCCTCCTGATATTCGGCGTCTTACAAGATGCCTCCCAGACGCAAGGTGGCAGCAGTGCCAACTTGGTCTGGGTTGAGAGTGCCAAGTGGGTCCTGGAAACTGACACCCAGAACAGTGGCTTGTGAGTTTTGTTTCCCAGGGAAAAAGCCTGTACAATGGTTCAGGGTCCTGCGGCCTTAAATTGCCGGGTGCCTCCTGGAATTCGGCGTCTTGCAGGATGCCTCCCAGACGCAAGGTGGCACCAGTGCCAACTTGGTCTGCATTGAGAGTGCCAAGTGGCTCCTGCAAACTGACACCCAGAACAGTGGCTTGTGAGTTTTGTTTCCCAGTGAAAAAGCCTGTACAATGGTTCAGGGTCCTGCGGCCTTAAATTGATGGGTGCCTCCTGAAATTCGGCCTCTCGCAGGATGCCTCCCAGACGCAAGGTGGCACCAGTGCCAACTTGGTCTGGTTTAAGAGTGCCAAGTGGGTCCTGAAAACTGACACCCAGAACAGTGGCTTCTGAATTTTGTTTTCCAGGGAAAAAGCCTGTAGAATTGTTTTGGGTCCTGCGGCCTTAAATTGCCGGGTGCCTCCTGGAATTCCGCCTCTCGCCAGATGTTTCCCAGACGCTAAGCAACACCAGTGCCTACTTGGTCTGGTTTAAGAGTGCCAAGTGGGTCCTGAAAACTGACACCCAGAACAGTGGCTTGTGAGTTTTGTTTCCCAGGGAAAAAGCCTGTACCATGGTTCAGGGTTCTGCGGCCTTAAATTGCCGGGTGCCTCCTGGAATTCCGCATCTCGCCAGATGTTTCCCAGACGCTAAGCAACACCAGTGCCTACTTGGTCTGGTTTAAGAGTGCCAAGTGGGTCCTGGAAACCGACGCCCAGAACAGTGGCTTGTGAGTTTTGTTTCCCAGGGAAAAATCCTGTACAATGGTTCAGGGGCCTGAGGCCTTAAATTGCCAAGTGCTTCCTTGAATTGCGCCTCTCGCAGGATGCCTCCCAGACGCAAGGTGGCACCAGTGCCAACTTGGTCTGGTTTAAGAGTGCCAAGTGGGTCCTGCAAACTGACACCCAGAACAGTGGCTTGTGAGTTTTGTTTCCCAGGGAAAAAGCCTGTACAATGGTTCAGGGTCCTGCCTCCTTAAATTGCCGGGTGCCTCCTGGAATTCAGCCTCTCGCAGGATGCCTCCCAGACACAAGGTGGCACCAGTGCCAACTTGGTCTGGTTTAAGAGTGCCAAGTGGGTCCTGAAAACTGACACCCAGAACAGTGGCTTGTGAGTTTTGTTTCCCAGGGAAAAAGCCTGTACAATGGTTCAGGTTCACGCGGCCTTAAATTGCGGGGTGCCTCCTGGAATTCCGCATCTCGCCAGATGTTTCCCAGACGCTAAGCAACACCAGTGCCAACTTGGTCTGGTTTGAGAGTGCCAAGTGTGACCTGCAAACTGACACCCAGAACAGTGGCTTGTGAGTTTTGTTTCCCAGGGAAAAAGCCTGTACAATGGTTCAGGGTCCTGCGGCCTTAAATTTCCGGATGCCTCCTGATATTCGGCGTCTTACAAGATGCCTCCCAGACGCAAGGTGGCAGCAGTGCCAACTTGGTCTGGGTTGAGAGTGCCAAGTGGGTCCTGCAAACTGACACCCAGAACAGTGGCTTGTGAGTTTTGTCTCCCAGGGAAAAAGCCTGTACAATGGTTCAGGTTCCTGCGGCCTTAAATTGCTGGGTGCCTCCTGGAATTGCGCCTCTCGCAGGATGCCTCCCAGAGGCAAAGTGGCACCAGTGCCAACTTGGTCTGGTTTGAGAGTGCCAAGTGGGTCCTGAAAACTGACACCCAGAACAGTGGCTTGTGAGTTTTGTTTCCCAGGGAAAAAGCCTGTACAATGGTTCAGGGTCCTGCGGCCTTAAATTGCCAGGTGCCTCCTGGAATTCAGCCTCTCGCAGGATGCCTCCCAGACGCAAGGTGGCACCAGTGCCAACTTGGTCTGGTTTAAGAGTGCCAAGTGGGTCCTGGAAACCGACACCCAGAACAGTGGCTTGTGAGTTTTGTTTCCCAGGGAAAAAGCCTGTACAATGGTTCAGGGTCCTGCGGCCTTAAATTGCCGGGTGCCTCCTGGAATTCGGCGTCTTGCAGGATGCCTCCCAGACGCAAGGTGGCACCAGTGCCAACTTGGTCTGCTTTGAGAGTGCCAAGTGGCTCCTGCAAACTGACACCCAGAACAGTGGCTTGTGAGTTTTGTTTCCCAGGGAAAAAGCCTGTACAATGGTTCAGGGTCCTGCGGCCTTAAATTGATGGGTGCCTCCTGGAATTCGGCCTCTCGCAGGATGCCTCCCAGACGCAAGGTGGCACCAGTGCCAACTTGGTCTGGTTTAAGAGTGCCAAGTGGGTCCTGAAAACTGACACCCAGAACAGTGGCTTCTGAATTTTGTTTTCCAGGGAAAAAGCCTGTAGAATTGTTTTGGGTCCTGCGGCCTTAAATTGCCGGGTGCCTCCTGGAATTCGGCCTCTCGCAGGATGCCTCCCAGACGCAAGGTGGCACCAGTTCCAACTTGGTCTGGTTTAAGAGTGCCAAGTGGGTCCTGAAAACTGACACCCAGAACAGTGGCTTGTGAGTTTTGCTTCCCAGGGATAAAGCCTGTACAATGGTTCAGGGGCCTGAGGCCTTAAATTGACCGGTTGCCTCCTGGAATTGCGCCTCTCGCAGGATGCCTCCCAGACGCAAGGTGGCACCAGTGCCAACTTGGTCTGCTTTGAGAGTGTCAAGTGGGTCCTGAAAACTGACACCCAGAACAGTGGCTTGTGAGTTTTGTTTCCCAGGGAAAAAGCCTGTACAATGGTTCAGGGGCCTGAGGCCTTAAATTGCCAAGTGCTTCCTTGAATTGCGCCTCTCGCAGGATGCCTCCCAGACGCAAGGTGGCACCAGTTCCAACTTGGTCTGGTTTAAGAGTGCCAAGTGGGTCCTGAAAACTGACACCCAGAACAGTGGCTTGTGAGTTTTGTTTCCCAGGGAAAAAGCCTGTACAATGGTTCAGGGTCCTGCCTCCTTAAATTGCCGGGTGCCTCCTGGAATTCAGCCTCTCGCAGGATGCCTCGCAGACGCAAGGTGGCACCAGTGCCAACTTGGTCTGGTTTAAGAGTGCCAAGTGGGTCCTGAAAACTGACACCCAGAACAGTGGCTTGTGAGTTTTGTTTCCCAGGGAAAAAGCCTGTACAATGGTTCAGGTTCACGCAGCCTTAAATTGCGGGGTGCCTCCTGGAATTCCGCATCTCGCCAGATGTTTCCCAGACGCTAAGCAACACCAGTGCCAACTTGGTCTGGTTTGAGAGTGCCAAGTGTGACCTGCAAACTGACACCCAGAACAGTGGCTTGTGAGTTTTGTTTCCCAGGGAAAAAGCCTGTACAATGGTTCAGGGTCCTGCGGCCTTAAATTTCCGGATGCCTCCTGATATTCGGCGTCTTACAAGATGCCTCCCAGACGCAAGGTGGCAGCAGTGCCAACTTGGTCTGGGTTGAGAGTGCCAAGTGGGTCCTGCAAACTGACACCCAGAACAGTGGCTTGTGAGTTTTGTCTCCCAGGGAAAAAGCCTGTACAATGGTTCAGGTTCCTGCGGCCTTAAATTGCTGGGTGCCTCCTGGAATTGCGCCTCTCGCAGGATGCCTCCCAGACGCAAAGTGGCACCAGTGCCAACTTGGTCTGGTTTGAGAGTGCCAAGTGGGTCCTGAAAACTGACACCCAGAACAGTGGCTTGTGAGTTTTGTTTCCCAGGGAAAAAGCCTGTACAATGGTTCAGGGTCCTGCGGCCTTAAATTGCCAGGTGCCTCCTGGAATTCAGCCTCTCGCAGGATGCCTCCCAGACGCAAGGTGGCACCAGTGCCAACTTGGTCTGGTTTAAGAGTGCCAAGTGGGTCCTGGAAACCGACACCCAGAACAGTGGCTTGTGAGTTTTGTTTCCCAGGGAAAAAGCCTGTACAATGGTTCAGGGTCCTGCGGCCTTAAATTGCCGGGTGCCTCCTGGAATTCGGCGTCTTGCAGGATGCCTCCCAGACGCAAGGTGGCACCAGTGCCAACTTGGTCTGCTTTGAGAGTGCCAAGTGGCTCCTGCAAACTGACACCCAGAACAGTGGCTTGTGAGTTTTGTTTCCCAGGGAAAAAGCCTGTACAATGGTTCAGGGTCCTGCGGCCTTAAATTGATGGGTGCCTCCTGAAATTCGGCCTCTCGCAGGATGCCTCCCAGACGCAAGGTGGCACCAGTGCCAACTTGGTCTGGTTTAAGAGTGCCAAGTGGGTCCTGAAAACTGACACCCAGAACAGTGGCTTCTGAATTTTGTTTTCCAGGGAAAAAGCCTGTAGAATTGTTTTGGGTCCTGCGGCCTTAAATTGCCGGGTGCCTCCTGGAATTCGGCCTCTCGCAGGATGCCTCCCAGACGCAAGGTGGCACCAGTTCCAACTTGGTCTGGTTTAAGAGTGCCAAGTGGGTCCTGAAAACTGACACCCAGAACAGTGGCTTGTGAGTTTTGTTTCCCAGGGAAAAAGCCTGTAAAATGGTTCAGGGGCTTGAGGCCTTAAATTGCTGGGTGCCTCCTGGAATTCGGACTCTCGCAGGGTGCCTCCCAGAGGCAAAATGACACCATTTCCAACTTGGTCTGGTTTGAGAGTGTCAAGTGGGTCCTGAAAACTGACACCCAGAACAGTGGCTTGTGAGTTTTGTTTCCCAGGGAAAAAGCCTGTACAATGGTTCAGGGTCTTGCGGCCTTAAAT
This sequence comes from Fringilla coelebs, assembly GCF_963513975.1. NCBI lineage: Eukaryota > Metazoa > Chordata > Aves > Passeriformes > Fringillidae > Fringilla > Fringilla coelebs. Next base: position 206,867 of record NW_028167269.1, on the reverse strand, counting down.
TGCCGGGTGCCTCCTTGAATTCGGCCTCTCGCAGGATGCCTCCCAGACGCTAAGCAACACCAGTGCCAACTTGGTCTGATTTAAGAATGCCAAGTGGGTCCTGAAAACTGACACCCAGAACAGTGGCTTGTGAGTTTTGTATCCCAGGGAAAAAGACTGTACAATGGTTCAGGTTCACGCGGCCTTAAATTGCCAGGTGCCTCCTGGAATTCCGCATCTCGCCAGATGTTTCCAAGACGCTAAGCAACACCAGTACCAACTTGGTCTGGTTTAAGAATGCCAAGTGGGTCCTGAAAACTGACACCCAGAACAGTGGCTTGTGAGTTTTGTTTCCCAGGGAAAAAGCCTGTACAATGGTTGAGGGTCCTGCGGCCTTAAATTGCCGGGTGCCTCCTGGAATTCGGCCTCTCGCAGGATGCCTCCCAGACGCAAGGTGGCACCAGTGCCAACTTGGTCTGGTTTAAGAGTGCCAAGTGGGTCCTGAAAACTGACACCCAGAACAGTGGCTTGTGAGTTTTGTTTCCCAGGGAAAAAGCCTGTACAATGGTTCAGGGTCCTGCGGCCTTAAATTGCCGGGTGCCTCCTGGAATTGCGCCTCTCGCAGGATGCCTCCCAGACGCAAGGTGGCACCAGTTCCAACTTGGTCTGGTTTAAGAGTGCCAAGTGGGTCCTGAAAACTGACACCCAGAACAGTGGCTTGTGAGTTTTGTTTCCCAGGGAAAAAGCCTGTACAATGGTTCAGGGTCCTGCGGCCTTAAATTGCCGGGTGCCTCCTGGAATTCCGCAACTCGCCAGGTGTTTCCCAGACGCTAAGCAACACCAGTGCCAACTTGGTCTGGTTTAAGAGTGCCAAGTGGGTCCTGGAAACTGACACCCAGAACAGTGGCTTGTGAGTTTTGTTTCCCAGGGAAAAAGCCTGTACAGTGGTTCAGGGTCCTGCGGCCTTTAATTGCCGGGTTCCTCCTGGAATTCCGCATCTCGCCAGATGTTTCCCAGACGCTAAGCAACACCAGTGCCAACTTGGTCTGGTTTAAGAGTGCCAAGTGGGTCCTGCAAACTGACACCCAGAACAGTGGCTTGTGAGTTTTGTTTCCCAGGGAAAAAGCCTGTACAATGGTTGAGGGTCCTGCCTCCTTAAATTGCCAGGTGCCTCCTGGAATTCGGCCTCTCGCAGGATGCCTCCCAGACGCAAGGTGGCACCAGTGCCAACTTGGTCTGGTTTGAGAGTGCCAAGTGGGTCCTGAAAACTGACACCCAGAACAGTGGCTTGTGAGTTTTGTTTCCCAGGGAAAAAGCCTGTACAATGGTTCAGGGTCCTGCGGCCTTAAATTGCCGGGTGCCTCCTGGAGATCCGCCTCTCGCAGGATGCCTCCCAGGCGCAACATGACACCAGTGCCAACTTGGTCTGGTTTGAGAGTGCCAAGTGCGTCCTGAAAACTGACACCCAGAACAGTGGCTTGTGAGTTTTGTTTCCCAGGGAAAAAGCCTGTACAATGGTTCAGGTTCACGCGGCCTTAAATTGCCGGGTGCCTCCTGGAATTCCGCCTCTCGCAGGATGCCTCCAAGACGCAAGTTTGCACCAGTTCCAACTTGGTCTGGTTTGAGAGTGCCAGGTGGGTCCTGCAAACTGACACCCAGAACAGTGGCTTGTGAATTTTGTTTCCCAGGGAAAAAGCCTGTAGATTGGTTTTGGGTCCTGCGGCCTTAAATTGCCGGGTGCCTCCTGGAATTCGGCCTCTCGCACGATGCCTCCCAGACGCAAGGTGGCACCAGTGCCAACTTGGTCTGGTTTGAGAGTGCCAGGTGGCTCCTGCAAACTGACACCCAGAACAGTGGCTTGTGAGTTTTGTTTCCCAGGGAAAAAGCCTGTACAATGGTTCAGGGGCCTGAGGCCTTAAATTGCTGGGTGCCTCCTGGAATTCGGACTCTCGCAGGGTGCCTCCCAGAGGCAAAATGACACCATTTCCAACTTGGTCTGCTTTGAGAGTGTCAAGTGGGTCCTGAAAACTGACACCCAGAACAGTGGTTTGTGAGTTTTGTTTCCCAGGGAAAAAGCCTGTACAATGGTTCAGGGTCCTGCGGCCTTAAATTGCCGGGTGCCACCTGGAATTGCGCCTCTCGCAGGATGCCTCCCAGACGCAAGGTGGCACCAGTGCCAACTTGGTCTGGTTTGAGAGTGCCAGGTGCCTCCTGAAAACTGACACCCAGAACAATGGCTTGTGAATTTTTTTTTCCAGGGAAAAAGCCTGTAGAAAGGTTTTGGGTCCTGCGGCCTTAAATTGCCGGGTGCCTCCTGGAATTCCGCCTCTCGCAGGATGCATCCCAGACGCAAGGTGGCACCAGTGCCAACTTGGTCTGGTTTGAGAGTGCCAAGTGGGTCCTGAAAACTGACACCCAGAACAGTGGCTTGTGAGTTTTGTTTCCCAGGGAAAAAGCCTGTACAATGGTTCAGGGGCCTGAGGCCTTAAATTGCTGGGTGCCTCCTGGAATTCGGACTCTCGCAGGGTGCCTCCCAGAGGCAAAATGACACCATTTCCAACTTGGTCTGGTTTGAGAGTGCCAAGTGGGTCCTGAAAACTGACACCCAGAACAGTGGCTTGTGAGTTTTGTTTCCCAGGGAAAAAGCCTATACAGTGGTTCAGCGTCCTGCGGCCTTAAATTGCCGGGGGCCTCCTGGAATTGCGCCTCTCGCAGGATGCCTCCCAGACGCAAGGTGGCACCAGTGCCAACTTGGTCTGCTTTGAGAGTGTCAAGTGGGTCCTGAAAACTGACACCCAGAACAGTGGCTTGTGAGTTTTGTTTCCCAGGGAAAAAGCCTGTACAATGGTTCAGGGGCCTGAGGCCTTAAATTGCCGGGTGCCTCCTGGAATTCCGCATCTCGCCAGGTGTTTCACAGACGCTAAGCAACACCAGTGCCAACTTGGTCTGGTTTAAGAGTGCCAAGTGGGTCCTGCAAACTGACACCCAGAACAGTGGCTTGTGAGTTTTGTTTCCCAGGGAAAAAGCCTGTAGAATGGTTTTGGGTCCTGCGGCCTTAAATTGCCGGGTGCCTCCTGGAATTCCGCCTCTCGCAGGATGCCTCCCAGACGCAAGGTGGCACCAGTGCCAACTTGGTCTGGTTTGAGAGTGCCAGGTGGCTCCTGCAAACTGACACCCAGAACAGTGGCTTGTGAGTTTTGTTTCCCAGGGAAAAAGCCTGTACAATGGTTCAGGGGCCTGAGGCCTTAAATTGCTGGGTGCCTCCTGGAATTCGACCTCTCGCAGGGTGCCTCCCAGAGGCAAAATGACACCATTTCCAACTTGGTCTGGTTTGAGAGTGTCAAGTGGGTCCTGAAAACTGACACCCAGAACAGTGGCTTGTGAGTTTTGTTGCCCAGGGAAAAAGCCTGTACAATGGTTCAGGGTCCTGCGGCCTTAAATTGCCGGGTGCCACCTGGAATTGCGCCTCTCGCAGGATGCCTCCCAGATGCAAGGTGGCACCAGTGCCAACTTGGTCTGGTTTGAGAGTGCCAGGTGCCTCCTGCAAACTGACACCAAGAACAATGGCTTCTGAATTTTTTTTTCCAGGGAAAAAGCCTGTAGAAAGGTTTTGGGTCCTGCGGCCTTAATATGCCGGGTGCCTCCTGGAATTCCGCCTCTCGCAGGATGCCTCCCAGACGCAAGGTGGCACCAGTGCCAACTTGGTCTGGTTTGAGAGTGCCAAGTGGGTCCTGAAAACTGACACCCAGAACAGTGGCTTGTGAGTTTTGTTTCCCAGGGAAAAAGCCTGTACAATGGTTCAGGGGCCTGAGGCCTTAAATTGCTGGGTGCCTCCTGGAATTTGGACTCTCGCAGGGTGCCTCCCAGAGGCAAAATGACACCATTTCCAACTTGGTCTGCTTTGAGAGTGTCAAGTGGGTCCTGCAAACTGACACCCAGAACAGTGGCTTGTGAGTTTTGTTTCCCAGGGAAAAAGCCTGTAGAATGGTTCAGGGTCCTGCGGCCTTAAATTGCCGGGTGCCTCCTGGAATTCCGCAACTCGCCAGGTGTTTCCCAGACGCTAAGCAACACCAGTGCCAACTTGGTCTGGTTTGAGAGTGCCAAGTGTGTCCTGCAAACTGACACCCAGAACAGTGGCTTGTGAGTTTTGTTTCCCAGGGAAAAAGCCTGTACAATGGTTCAGGGTCCTGCGGCCTTAAATTGCCGGGTGCCTCCTGGAATTCCGCATCTCGCCAGGTGTTTCCCAGACGCTAAGCAACACCAGTGCCAACTTGGTCTGGTTTAAGAGTGCCAAGTGGGTCCTGGAAACTGACACCCAGAACAGTGGCTTGTGAGTTTTTTTTCCCAGGGAAAAAGCCTGTAGAATGGTTCAGGTTCCTGCGGCCTTAAATTGCCGGGTGCCTCCTGGAATTCGGCGTCTTGCAAGATGCCTCCCAGACGCAAGGTGGCACCAGTTCCAACTTGGTCTGGTTTAAGAGTGCCAAGTGGGTCCTGAAAACTGACACCCAGAACAGTGGCTTGTGAGTTTTGTTTCCCAGGGAAAAAGCGTTTACAATGGTTCAGTGTCCAGTGGCCTTTAATATCCGGCTGCTTCCTGGAATTCCCCCTCTCGCAGGATTTTTCCCAGACGCTAAGCGGCACCGGTGCCCACTTCGTCTAGTTTGAGAGTGCCAAGTGGGTCCTGAAAACTGACACCCAAAACAGTGGCTTGTGAGTTTTGTTTCCCAGGAAAAAGGCCTGTAGACTGGCGCAGGGGCCTGAGACCCTAAGTTTCCGTGTGCCTCCTGGAATTCGGCGTCTGGCAGGATGCCTCCAAGACACAAAATGGCACCAGTGCTAACTTGGTCTGGTTTGAGAGTGCCACGTGGCTCCTCCAAACTAACACCCAGAACAGTGGCTTGTGAATTTTGTTTCCCAGGGAAAAAGCCTGTACAATGGTTCAGGGTCCTGCGGCCTTAAATTGCCGGGTGCCTCCTGGAATTCGGCCACTCGCAGGATGCCTCCAAGACGCAAGGTGGCACCAGTTCCAACTTGGTCTGGTTTGAGAGTGCCAGGTGGGTCCTGCAAACTGACACCCAGAACAGTGGCTTGTGAATTTTGTTTCCCAGGGAAAAAGCCTGTAGAATGGTTTTGGGTCCTGCGGGCTTAAATTGCCGGGTGCCTCCTGGAATTCCGCCTCTCGCAGGATGCCTCCCAGACGCAAGGTGGCACCAGTGCCAACTTGGTCTGGTTTGAGAGTGCCAGGTGGCTCCTGCAAACTGACACCCAGAACAGTGGCTTGTGAGTTTTGTTTCCCAGGGAAAAAGCCTGTACAATGGTTCAGGGGCCTGAGGCCTTAAATTGCTGGGTGCCTCCTGGAATTCGGACTCTCGCAGGGTGCCTCCCAGAGGCAAAATGACACCATTTCCAACTTGGTCTGGTTTGAGAGTGTCAAGTGGGTCCTGAAAACTGACACCCAGAACAGTGGCTTGTGAGTTTTGTTGCCCAGGGAAAAAGCCTGTACAATGGTTCAGCGTCCTGCGGCCTTAAATTGCCGGGTGCCACCTGGAATTGCGCCTCTCGCAGGATGCCTCCCAGACGCAAGGTGGCACCAGTGCCAACTTGGTCTGGTTTGAGAGTGCCAGGTGCCTCCTGTAAACTGACACCCAGAACAATGGCTTCTGAATTTTTTTTTCCAGGGAAAAAGCCTGTAGAAAGGTTTTTGGTACTGCGGCCTTAATATGCCGGGTGCCTCCTGGAATTCCGCCTCTCGCAGGATGCCTCCCAGACGCAAGGTGGCACCAGTGCCAACTTGGTCTGGTTTGAGAGTGCCAAGTGGGTCCTGAAAACTGACACCCAGAACAGTGGCTTGTGAGTTTTGTTTCCCAGGGAAAAAGCCTGTACAATGGTTCAGGGGCCTGAGGCCTTAAATTGCTGGGTGCCTCCTGGAATTTGGACTCTCGCAGGGTGCCTCCCAGAGGCAAAATGACACCATTTCCAACTTGGTCTGCTTTGAGAGTGTCAAGTGGGTCCTGCAAACTGACACCCAGAACAGTGGCTTGTGAGTTTTGTTGCCCAGGGAAAAAGCCTGTACAATGGTTCAGCGTCCTGCGGCCTTAAATTGCCGGGTGCCACCTGGAATTGCGCCTCTCGCAGGATGCCTCCCAGACGCAAGGTGGCACCAGTGCCAACTTGGTCTGGTTTGAGAGTGCCAGGTGCCTCCTGCAAACTGACACCCAGAACAATGGCTTCTGAATTTTTTTTTCCCAGGGAAAAAGCCTGTAGAAAGGTTTTGGGTCCTGCGGCCTTAATATGCCGGGTGCCTCCTGGAATTCCGCCTCTCGCAGGATGCCTCCCAGACGCAAGGTGGCACCAGTGCCAACTTGGTCTGGTTTGAGAGTGCCAAGTGGGTCCTGAAAACTGACACCCAGAACAGTGGCTTGTGAGTTTTGTTTCCCAGGGAAAAAGCCTGTACAATGGTTCAGGGGCCTGAGGCCTTAAATTGCTGGGTGCCTCCTGGAATTTGGACTCTCGCAGGGTGCCTCCCAGAGGCAAAATGACACCATTTCCAACTTGGTCTGCTTTGAGAGTGTCAAGTGGGTCCTGCAAACTGACACCCAGAACAGTGGCTTGTGAGTTTTGTTTCCCAGGGAAAAAGCCTGTACAATGGTTCAGGGTCCTGCGGCCTTAAATTGCCGGGTGCCTCCTGGAATTCCGCAACTCGCCAGGTGTTTCCCAGACGCTAAGCAACACCAGTGCCAACTTGGTCTGGTTTGAGAGTGCCAAGTGTGTCCTGCAAACTGACACCCAGAACAGTGGCTTGTGAGTTTTGTTTCCCAGGGAAAAAGCCTGTACAATGGTTCAGGGTCCTGCGGCCTTAAATTGCCGGGTGCCTCCTGGAATTCCGCATCTCGCTAGGTGTTTCCCAGACGCTAAGCAACACCAGTGCCAACTTGGTCTGGTTTAAGAGTGCCAAGTGGGTCCTGGAAACTGACACCCAGAACAGTGGCTTGTGAGTTTTGTTTCCCAGGGAAAAAGCCTGTAGAATGGTTCAGGTTCCTGCGGCCTTAAATTGCCGGGTGCCTCCTGCAATTCGGCGTCTTGCAAGATGCCTCCCAGACGCAAGGTGGCACCAGTTCCAACTTGGTAGGGTTTAAGAGTGCCAAGTGGGTCCTGAAAACTGACACCCAGAACAGTGGCTTGTGAGTTTTGTTTCCCAGGGAAAAAGCCTGTACAATGGTTCAGGGGCCTGAGGCCTTAAATTGCTGGGTGCCTCCTGGAATTCGGACTCTCGCAGGGTGCCTCCCAGAGGCAAAATGACACCATTTCCAACTTGGTCTGGTTTGAGAGTGCCAAGTGGGTCCTGAAAACTGACACCCAGAACAGTGGCTTGTGAGTTTTGTTTCCCAGGGAAAAAGCCTATACAGTGGTTCAGCGTCCTGCGGCCTTAAATTGCAAGGGGCCTCCTGGAATTGCGCCTCTCGCAGGATGCCTCCCAGACGCAAGGTGGCACCAGTGCCAACTTGGTCTGCTTTGAGAGTGTCAAGTGGGTCCTGAAAACTGACACCCAGAACAGTGGCTTGTGAGTTTTGTTTCCCAGGGAAAAAGCCTGTACAATGGTTCAGGGGCCTGAGGCCTTAAATTGCCGGGTGCCTCCTGGAATTCCGCATCTCGCCAGGTGTTTCCCAGACGCTAAGCAACACCAGTGCCAACTTGGTCTGGTTTAAGAGTGCCAAGTGGGTCCTGCAAACTGACACCCAGAACAGTGGCTTGTGAGTTTTGTTTCCCAGGGAAAAAGCCTGTACAATGGTTCAGGTTCACGCGGCCTAAAATTGCCAGGTGCCTCCTGGAATTCGGCCTCTCGCAGGATGCCTCCCAGACGCAAGGTGGCACCAGTGCCAACTTGGTCTGGTTTGAGAGTGCCAAGTGGGTCCTGAAAACTGACACCCAGAACAGTGGCTTGTGAGTTTTGTTTCCCAGGGAAAAAGCCTGTACAATGGTTCAGGGTCCTGCGGCCTTAAATTGCCTGGTGCCTTCTGGAATTCAGCCTCTCGCAGGCTCCCTCCCAGATGCAAGGTGGCACCGGTGCCAACTTGGTCTGGTTTGAGAGTGTCAAGTGGGTCCTGAAAACTGACACCCAGAACAGTGGCTTGTGAGTTTTGTTTCCCAGGGAAAAAGCGTTTACAATGGTTCAGGGTCCAGTGGCCTTTAATATCCGGCTGCTTCCTGGAATTCCCCCTCTCGCAGGATTTTTCCCAGACGCTAAGCGGCACCGGTGCCCACTTAGTCTAGTTTGAGAGTGCCAAGTTGGTCCTGAAAACTGACACCCAAAACAGTGGCTTGTGAGTTTTGTTTCCCAGAAAAAAGGCCTGTAGACTGGCGCAGGGGCCTGAGACCCTAAGTTTCCGTGTGCCTCCTGGAATTCGGCGTCTGACAGGATGCCTCCAAGACACAAAATGGCACCAGTGCTAACTTGGTCTGGTTTGAGAGTGCCACGTGGCTCCTCCAAACTAACACCCAGAACAGTGGCTTGTGAATTTTGTTTCCCAGGGAAAAAGCCTGTACAATGGTTCAGGGTCCTGCGGCCTTAAATTGCCGGGTGCCTCCTGGAATTCGGCCACTCGCAGGATGCCTCCCAGACGCAAGGTGGCACCAGTTCCAACTTGGTCTGGTTTAAGAGTGCCAAGTGGGTCCTGAAAACTGACACCCAGAACAGTGGCTTGTGAGTTTTGTTTCCCAGGGAAAAAGCCTGTACAATGGTTCAGGGTCCTGCGGCCTTAAATTGCCGGGTGCCTCCTGGAATTCCGCCTCTCGCAGGATGCCTCCCAGACGCAAGTTGGCACCAGTGCCAACTTGGTCTGCTTTGAGAGTGTCAAGTGGGACCTGAAAACTGACACCCAGAACAGTGGCTTGTGAGTTTTGTTTAACAGGGAAAAAGCCTGTACAATGGTTCAGGGGCCTGAGGCCTTAAATTGCCCGATGCCTCCTGATATTCGGCGTCTTACAAGATGCCTCCCAGACGCAAGGTGGCACCAGTGCCAACTTTGTCTGGGTTGAGAGTGCCAAGTGGGTCCTGCAAACTGACACCCAGAACAGTGGCTTCTGAATTTTGTTTTCCAGGGAAAAAGCCTGTACAATGGTTCAGGGTCCTGCGGCCTTAAATTGCCGGGTGCCTCCTGGAATTCGGCCTCTCGCAGGATGCCTCCTAGACGCAAGGTGGCACCAGTGCCAACTTGGTCTGGTTTGAGAGTGCCAAGTGGGTCCTGAAAACTGACACCCAGAACAGTGGCTTGTGAGTTTTGTTTCCCAGGGAAAAAGCCTGTACAATGGTTCAGGGGCCTGAGGCCTTAAATTGCCAATTGCTTCCTTGAATTGCGCCTCTCGCAAGATACCTCCCAGACGCAAGGTGGCACCAGTGCCAACTTGGTCTGGTTTAAGAGTGCCAAGTGGGTCCTGAAAACTGACACCCAGAACAGTGGCTTGTGAGTTTTGTTTCCCAGGGAAAAAGCCTGTACAATGGTTCAGGGTCCTGCGGCCTTAAATTGCCCGATGCCTCCTGATATTCGGCGTCTTACAAGATGCCTCCCAGACGCAAGGTGGCACCAGTGCCAGCTTTGTCTGGGTTGAAAGTGCCAAGTGGGTCCTGCAAACTGACACCCAGAACAGTGGCTTCTGAATTTTGTTTTCCAGGGAAAAAGCCTGTAGAATGGTTTTCGGTCCTGCGGCCTTAAATTGCTGGGTGCCTCCTGGAATTGCGCCTCTCGCAGGATGCCTCCCAGACGCAAGGTGGCACCAGTGCCAACTTGGTCTCGTTTGAGAGTGCCAAGTGGGTCCTGAAAACTGACACCCAGAACAGTGGCTTGTGAGTTTTGTTTCCCAGGGAAAAAGCCTGTACAATGGTTGAGGGTCCCGCGGCCTTAAATTGCCAGGTGCCTCCTGGAATTCCGCCTCTCGCAGGATGCCTCCCAGACGCAAGGTGGCACCAGTTCCAACTTGGTCTGGTTTAAGAGTGCCAAGTGGGTCCTGAAAACTGACACCCAGAACAGTGACATGTGAGTTTTGTTTCCCAGGGAAAAAGCCTGTACAATGGTTCAGGGGCCTGAGGCCTTAAATTGCCGGGTGCCTCCTGGAATTCGGCCACTCGCAGGATGCCTCCCAGACGCAAGGTGTCACCAGTTCCAACTTGGTCTGGTTTGAGAGTGCCAGGTGGCTCCTGCAAACTGACACCCAGAACAGTGGCTTGTGAGTTTTGTTTCCCAGGGAAAAAGCCTGTACAATGGTTCAGGGTCCTGCGGCCTTCAATTGCAGGGTGACTCCTTGAATTCCGCATCTCACCAGATGTTTCCCAGACGCAAGGTGGCACCAGTGCCAACTTGGTCTGCTTTGAGAGTGTCAAGTGGGTCCTGAAAACTGACACCCAGAACAGTGGCTTGTGAGTTTTGTTTCCCAGGGAAAAAGCCTGTACAATGGTTCAGGGGCCTGAGGCCTTAAATTGCCGGGTGCCTCCTTGAATTGTGCCTCTCGCAGGATGCCTCCCAGACGCTAAGCAACACCAGTGCCAACTTGGTCTGATTTAAGAATGCCAAGTGGGTCCTGAAAACTGACACCCAGAACAGTGGCTTGCGAATTTTGTTTCCCAGGGAAAAAGCCTGTACAATGGTTCAGGGGCCTGCGGTCTTAAATTGCCGGGTGCCTCCTGGATTTGGCCTCTCGCAGGATGCCTCCCAGATGCAAGGTGGCACCAGTGCCAACTTGGTCTGGTTTAAGAGTGCCAAGTAGGTCCTGAAAACTGACACCCAGAACAGTGGCTTGTGAGTTTTGTTTCCCAGGGAAAAAGCCTGTAAAATGGTTCAGATTCACGCGGCCTTAAATTGCCGGGTGCCTCCTGGAATTCGGCGTCTTCCAAGATGCCTCCCAGAAGCATGGTGACACCAGTGCCAGCTTGGTCTGGGTTGAGAGTGCCTAGTGGGTCCTGAAAACTGACACCCAGAACAGTGACTTGTGAGTTTTGTTTCCCAGGGAAAAAGCCTGTACAATGGTTCAGGGGCCTTAGGCCTTAAATTGCCAGGTACCTCCTGGAATTCGGCCTCGCGCAGGATGCCTCCCAGACGCAAGGTGGCACCAGTGCCAACTTGGTCTGGTTTAAGAGTGCCAAGTGGGTCCTGAAAACTGACACCCAGAACAGTGACTTGTGAGTTTTGTTTCCCAGGGAAAAATCCTGTACAATGGTTCAGGGGCCTGAGACCTTAAATTGCCGGGTGCCTCCTGGAATTCGGCCTCTCGCAGGATGCTTCCCAGACGCAAGGTGGCAACAGTGCCAACTTGGTCTGGTTTAAGAGTGCCAAGTGGGTCCTGAAAACTGACACCCAGAACAGTGGCTTGTGAGTTTTGTTTCCCAGGGAAAAATCCTGTACAATGGTTCAGGGGCCTTAGGCCTTAAATTGCCAGGTACCTCCTGGAATTCGGCCTCGCGCAGGATGCCTCCCAGACGCAAGGTGGCACATGTTCCAACTTGGCCTGGTTTAAGAGTGCAAAGTGGGTCCTGAAAACTGATACCCAGAACAGTGGCTCGTGAGTTTTGTTTCCCAGGGAAAAAGCCTGTACAATGGTTCAGGGTCTTGCGGCCTTAAATTGCCGGGTGACTCCTTGAATTCCGCATCTCACCAGATGTTTCCCAGATGCAAGGTGGCACCAGTGCCAACTTGGTCTGCTTTGAGAGTGTCAAGTGGGTCCTGAAAACTGACACCCAGAACAGTGGCTTGTGAGTTTTGTTTCCCAGGGAAAAATCCTGTACAATGGTTCAGGGGCCTGAGGCCTTAAATTGCCGGGTGCCTCCTGGAATTCCGCATCTCGCCAGGTTTTTCCGAGACGCTAACCAACACCAGTTCCAACTTGGTCTGGTTTAAGAGTGCCAAGTGGGTCCTGCAAACTGACACCCAGAACAGTGGCTTCTGAATATTTTTTCCCAGGGAAAAAGCCTGTAGAATGGTTTTGGGTCCTGCGGCCTTAAATTGCCGGGTGCCTCCTGGAATTCCCCCTCTCGCAGGATGCCTCCCAGACGCAAGGTGGCACCTGTGCCAACTTGTTCTGGTTTGAGAGTACCAAGTGGGTCCGGCAAACTGACACCCAGAACAGTGGCTTGTGAGTTTTGTTTCCCAGGGAAAAAGCGTGTACAATGGTTCAGGGGCCGGAGGCCTTAAGTTGCCTTTGCCTCCTGGAGATCCGCCTCTCACAGGATGCCTCCCAGGCGCAAAATGACACCAGTGCCAACTTGGTCTGGTTTAAGAGTGCCAAGTGGGTCCTGAAAACTGACACCCAGAACAGTGACTTGTGAGTTTTGTTTCCCAGGGAAAAAGTCTGTACAATGGTTCAGGGGCCTGAGGCCTTAAATTGCCGGGTGCCTCCTGGAATTCGGCCACTCGCAGGATGCCTCCCAGACGCAAGGTGGCACCAGTTCCAACTTGGTCTGGTTTGCGAGTGCCAAGTGGGTCCTGAAAACTGACACCCAGAACAGTGGCTTGTGAGTTTTGTTTCCCAGGGAAAAAGCCTGTACAATGGTTCAGGGTCCTGCAGCCTTAAATTGCCGGGTGCCTCCTGGAATTGCGCCTCTCGCAGGATGCCTCCCAGACGCAAGGTGGCACCAGTGCCAACTTGGTCTGCTTTGAGAGTGTCAAGTGGGTCCTGAAAACTGACACCCAGAACAGTGGCTTGTGAGTTTTGTTTCCCAGGGAAAAATCCTGTACAATGGTTCAGGGGCCTGAGGCCTTAAATTGCCGGGTGCCTCCTTGAATTCGGCCTCTCGCAGGATGCCTCCCAGACGCAAGGTGGCACCAGTGCCAACTTGGTCTGGTTTAAGAGTGCCAAGTGGGTCCTGGAAACTGACACCCAGAACAGTGGCTTCTGAATTTTGTTTCCCAGGGAAAAAGCCTGTACAATGGTTCAGGTTCACGCGGCCTTAAATTGCGAGGTGCCTCCTGGAATTCGGCGTCTTGCAAGATGCCTCCCAGAAGCATGGTGACACCAGTGCCAGCTTGGTCTGGGTTGAGAGTGCCAAGTGTGTCCTGCAAACTGACACCCAGAACAGTGGCTTGTGAGTTTTGTTTCCCAGGGAAAAAGCGTGTACAATGGTTCAGGGTCCTGCGGCCTTAAATTGCCGGGTGCCTCCTGGAATTCGGCCTCTCGCAGGATGCCTCCCAGACGCAAGGTGGCACCAGTGCCAACTTGGTCTGGTTTAAGAGTGCCAAGTGGGTCCTGAAAACTGACACCCAGAACAGTGGCTTGTGAGTTTTGTTTCCCAGGGAAAAAGCCTGTACAATGGTTCAGGGGCCTGAGGCCTTAAATTGTCGGGTGCCTCCTGGAATTCGGCCTCTCGCAGGATGCCTCCCAGACGCAAGGTGGCACCAGTTCCAACTTGGTCTGGTTTAAGAGTGCCAAGTGGGTCCTGAAAACTGACACCCAGAACAGTGGCTTGTGAGTTTTGTTTCCCAGGGAAAAAGCCTGTACAATGGTTCAGGGTCCTGCGGCCTTAAATTGCCGGGTGTCTCCTGGAATTGCACCTCTCGCAGGATGCCTCCCAGACGCAAGGTGGCACCAGTGCCAACTTGGTCTGGTTTGAGAGTGCCAGGTGGCTCCTGCAAACTGACACCCAGAACAGTGGCTTGTGAGTTTTGTTTCCCAGGGAAAAAGCCTGTACAATGGTTCAGGGTCCTGCGGCCTTAAATTGCCGGGTGACTCCTGGAATTCCGCATCTCACCAGATGTTTCCCAGACGCAAGGTGGCACCAGTGCCAACTTGGTCTGCTTTGAGAGTGTCAAGTGGGTCCTGAAAACTGACACCCAGAACAGTGGCTTGTGAGTTTTGTTTCCCAGGGAAAAATCCTGTACAATGGTTCAGGGGCCTGAGGCCTTAAATTACCGGGTGCCTCCTTGAATTGCGCCTCTCGCAGGATGCCTCCCAGACGCTAAGCAACACCAGTGCCAACTTGGTCTGATTTAAGAATGCCAAGTGGGTCCTGAAAACTGACACCCAGAACAGTGGCTTGTGAGTTTTGTTTCCCAGGGAAAAAGCCTGTACAATGGTTCAGGTTCACGCGGCCTTAAATTGCGGGGTGCCTCCTGGAATTCGGCATCTTGCAAGATGCCTCCCAGAAGCATGGTGACACCAGTGCCAGCTTGGTCTGGGTTGAGAGTGCCAAGTGGGTCCTGAAAACTGACACCCAGAACAGTGGCTTGTGAGTTTTGTTTCCCAGGGAAAAAGCCTGTACAATGGTTCAGGTTCACGCGGCCTTAAATTGCCGGGTGCCTCCTGGAATTCCGCATCTCGCCAGATGTTTCCCAGACGCTAAGCAACACCAGTGCCAACTTGGTCTGGTTTGAGAGTGCCAAGTGTGTCCTGCAAACTGACACCCAGAACAGTGGCTTGTGAGTTTTGTTTCCCAGGGAAAAAGCCTGTACAATGGTTCAGGGTCCTGCGGCCTTAAATTGCCGGTTGCCTCCTGGAATTCGGACTCTCGCAGGATGCCTCCCAGACGCAAGGTGGCACCAGTGCCAGCTTGGTCTGGGTTGAGAGTGCCAAGTGGGTCCTGCAAACTGACACCCAGAACAGTGGCTTGTGAGTTTTGTTTCCCAGGGAAAAAGCCTGTACAATGGCTGAGGGTCCTGCGGCCTTCAATTGCCGGGTGCCTCCTGGAATTCGGCCTCTCGCAGGATGCCTCCCAGACGCAAGGTGGCACCAGTGCCAACTTGGTCTGGTTTAAGAGTGCCAAGTGGGTCCTGAAAACTGACACCCAGAACAGTGGCTTGTGAGTTTTGTTTCCCAGGGAAAAAGCCTGTACAATGGTTCAGGGGCCTGAGGCCTTAAATTGCCGGGTGCCTCCTGGAATTCCGCCTCTCGCAGGATGCCTCCCAGACGCAAGGTGGCACCAGTTCCAACTAGGTCTGGTTTAAGAGTGCCAAGTGGGTCCTGAAAACTGACACCCAGAACAGTGGCTTCTGAATTTTGTTTCCCAGGGAAAAAGCCTGTACAATGGTTCAGGTTCACGCGGACTTAAATTGCGAGGTGCCTCCTGGAATTCGGCGTCTTGCAAGATGCCTCCCAGAAGCATGGTGACACCAGTGCCAGCTTGGTCTGGGTTGAGAGTGCCAAGTGTGTCCTGCAAACTGACACCCAGAACAGTGGCTTGTGAGTTTTGTTTCCCAGGGAAAAAGCCTGTACAATGGTTCAGGGTCCTGCGGCCTTAAATTGCCGGGTGCCTCCTGGAATTCGGCCTCTCGCAGGATGCCTCCCAGACGCAAGGTGGCACCAGTGCCAACTAGGTCTGGTTTAAGAGTGCCAAGTGGGTCCTGAAAACTGACACCCAGAACAGTGGCTTGTGAGTTTTGTTTCCCAGGGAAAAAGCCTGTACAATGGTTCAGGGGCCTGAGGCCTTAAATTGTCGGGTGCCTCCTGGAATTCGGCCACTCGCAGGATGCCTCCCAGACGCAAGGTGGCACCAGTTCCAACTTGGTCTGGTTTAAGAGTGCCAAGTGGGTCCTGAAAACTGACACCCAGAACAGTGGCTTGTGAGTTTTGTTTCCCAGGGAAAAAGCCTGTACAATGGTTCAGGGTCCTGCGGCCTTAAATTGCCGGGTGCCTCCTGGAATTTCACCTCTCGCAGGACGCCTCCCAGACGCAAGGTGGCACCAGTGGCAACTTGGTCTGGTTTGAGAGTGCCAGGTGGCTCCTGCAAACTGACACCCAGAACAGTGGCTTGTGAGTTTTGTTTCCCAGGGAAAAATCCTGTACAATGGTTCAGGGTCCTGCGGCCTTAAATTGCCGGGTGACTCCTGGAATTCCGCATCTCACCAGATGTTTCCCAGACGCAAGGTGGCACCAGTGCCAACTTGGTCTGCTTTGAAAGTGTCAAGTGGGTCCTGAAAACTGACACCCAGAACAGTGGCTTGTGAGTTTTGTTTCCCAGGGAAAAATCCTGTACAATGGTTCAGGAGCCTGAGGCCTTAAATTGCCGGGTGCCTCCTTGAATTGCGCCTCTCGCAGGATGCCTCCCAGACGCTAAGCAACACCAGTGCCAACTTGGTCTGATTTAAGAATGCCAAGTGGGTCCTGAAAACTGACACCCAGAACAGTGGCTTGTGAATTTTGTTTCCCAGGGAAAAAGCCTGTACAAGGGTTCAGGTTCACGCGGCCTTAAATTGCGGGGTGCCTCCTGGAATTCGGCGTTTGCAAGATGCCTCCCAGAAGCATGGTGACACCAGTGCCAGCTTGGTCTGGGTTGAGAGTGCCAAGTGGGTTCCTAAAACTGACACCCAGAACAGTGGCTTGTGAGTTTTGTTTCCCAGGGAAAAAGCCTGTAAAATGGTTCAGGTTCACGCGGCCTTAAATTGCCGGGTGCCTCCTGGAATTCCGCATCTCGCCAGATGTTTCCCAGACGCTAAGCAACACCAGTGCCAACTTGGTCTGATTTAAGAATGCCAAGTGGGTCCTGAAAACTGACACCCAGAACAGTGGCTTGCGAATTTTGTTTCCCAGGGAAAAAGCCTGTACAATGGTTCAGGGGCCTGCGGTCTTAAATTGCCGGGTGCCTCCTGGATTTGGCCTCTCGCAGGATGCCTCCCAGATGCAAGGTGGCACCAGTGCCAACTTGGTCTGGTTTAAGAGTGCCAAGTAGGTCCTGAAAACTGACACCCAGAACAGTGGCTTGTGAGTTTTGTTTCCCAGGGAAAAAGCCTGTAAAATGGTTCAGATTCACGCGGCCTTAAATTGCCGGGTGCCTCCTGGAATTCGGCGTCTTCCAAGATGCCTCCCAGAAGCATGGTGACACCAGTGCCAGCTTGGTCTGGGTTGAGAGTGCCTAGTGGGTCCTGAAAACTGACACCCAGAACAGTGACTTGTGAGTTTTGTTTCCCAGGGAAAAAGCCTGTACAATGGTTCAGGGGCCTTAGGCCTTAAATTGCCAGGTACCTCCTGGAATTCGGCCTCGCGCAGGATGCCTCCCAGACGCAAGGTGGCACCAGTGCCAACTTGGTCTGGTTTAAGAGTGCCAAGTGGGTCCTGAAAACTGACACCCAGAACAGTGACTTGTGAGTTTTGTTTCCCAGGGAAAAATCCTGTACAATGGTTCAGGGGCCTGAGACCTTAAATTGCCGGGTGCCTCCTGGAATTCGGCCTCTCGCAGGATGCTTCCCAGACGCAAGGTGGCAACAGTGCCAACTTGGTCTGGTTTAAGAGTGCCAAGTGGGTCCTGAAAACTGACACCCAGAACAGTGGCTTGTGAGTTTTGTTTCCCAGGGAAAAATCCTGTACAATGGTTCAGGGGCCTTAGGCCTTAAATTGCCAGGTACCTCCTGGAATTCGGCCTCGCGCAGGATGCCTCCCAGACGCAAGGTGGCACATGTTCCAAATTGGCCTGGTTTAAGAGTGCAAAGTGGGTCCTGAAAACTGATACCCAGAACAGTGGCTCGTGAGTTTTGTTTCCCAGGGAAAAAGCCTGTACAATGGTTCAGGGTCTTGCGGCCTTAAATTGCCGGGTGACTCCTTGAATTCCGCATCTCACCAGATGTTTCCCAGATGCAAGGTGGCACCAGTGCCAACTTGGTCTGCTTTGAGAGTGCCAAGTGGGTCCTGAAAACTGACACCCAGAACAGTGGCTTGTGAGTTTTGTTTCCCAGGGAAAAATCCTGTACAATGGTTCAGGGGCCTGAGGCCTTAAATTGCCGGGTGCCTCCTGGAATTCCGCATCTCGCCAGGTTTTTCCGAGACGCTAACCAACACCAGTTCCAACTTGGTCTGGTTTAAGAGTGCCAAGTGGGTCCTGCAAACTGACACCCAGAACAGTGGCTTCTGAATATTTTTTCCCAGGGAAAAAGCCTGTAGAATGGTTTTGGGTCCTGCGGCCTTAAATTGCCGGGTGCCTCCTGGAATTCCCCCTCTCGCAGGATGCCTCCCAGACGCAAGGTGGCACCTGTGCCAACTTGTTCTGGTTTGAGAGTACCAAGTGGGTCCGGCAAACTGACACCCAGAACAGTGGCTTGTGAGTTTTGTTTCCCAGGGAAAAAGCGTGTACAATGGTTCAGGGGCCGGAGGCCTTAAGTTGCCTTTGCCTCCTGGAGATCCGCCTCTCACAGGATGCCTCCCAGGCGCAAAATGACACCAGTGCCAACTTGGTCTGGTTTAAGAGTGCCAAGTGGGTCCTGAAAACTGACACCCAGAACAGTGACTTGTGAGTTTTGTTTCCCAGGGAAAAAGTCTGTACAATGGTTCAGGGGCCTGAGGCCTTAAATTGCCGGGTGCCTCCTGGAATTCGGCCACTCGCAGGATGCCTCCCAGACGCAAGGTGGCACCAGTTCCAACTTGGTCTGGTTTAAGAGTGCCAAGTGGGTCCTGAAAACTGACACCCAGAACAGTGGCTTGTGAGTTTTGTTTCCCAGGGAAAAAGCCTGTACAATGGTTCAGGGTCCTGCGGCCTTAAATTGCCGGGTGCCTCCTGGAATTCCGCCTCTCGCAGGATGCCTCCCAGACGCAAGTTGGCACCAGTGCCAACTTGGTCTGCTTTGAGAGTGTCAAGTGGGACCTGAAAACTGACACCCAGAACAGTGGCTTGTGAGTTTTGTTTAACAGGGAAAAAGCCTGTACAATGGTTCAGGGGCCTGAGGCCTTAAATTGCCCGATGCCTCCTGATATTCGGCGTCTTACAAGATGCCTCCCAGACGCAAGGTGGCACCAGTGCCAACTTTGTCTGGGTTGAGAGTGCCAAGTGGGTCCTGCAAACTGACACCCAGAACAGTGGCTTCTGAATTTTGTTTTCCAGGGAAAAAGCCTGTACAATGGTTCAGGGTCCTGCGGCCTTAAATTGCCGGGTGCCTCCTGGAATTCGGCCTCTCGCAGGATGCCTCCTAGACGCAAGGTGGCACCAGTGCCAACTTGGTCTGGTTTGAGAGTGCCAAGTGGGTCCTGAAAACTGACACCCAGAACAGTGGCTTGTGAGTTTTGTTTCCCAGGGAAAAAGCCTGTACAATGGTTCAGGGGCCTGAGGCCTTAAATTGCCAATTGCTTCCTTGAATTGCGCCTCTCGCAAGATACCTCCCAGACGCAAGGTGGCACCAGTGCCAACTTGGTCTGGTTTAAGAGTGCCAAGTGGGTCCTGAAAACTGACACCCAGAACAGTGACTTGTGAGTTTTGTTTCCCAGGGAAAAAGCCTGTACAATGGTTCAGGGTCCTGCGGCCTTAAATTGCCCGATGCCTCCTGATATTCGGCGTCTTACAAGATGCCTCCCAGACGCAAGGTGGCACCAGTGCCAGCTTTGTCTGGGTTGAGAGTGCCAAGTGGGTCCTGCAAACTGACACCCAGAACAGTGGCTTCTGAATTTTGTTTTCCAGGGAAAAAGCCTGTAGAATGGTTTTCGGTCCTGCGGCCTTAAATTGCTGGGTGCCTCCTGGAATTGCGCCTCTCGCAGGATGCCTCCCAGACGCAAGGTGGCACCAGTGCCAACTTGGTCTCGTTTGAGAGTGCCAAGTGGGTCCTGAAAACTGACACCCAGAACAGTGGCTTGTGAGTTTTGTTTCCCAGGGAAAAAGCCTGTACAATGGTTGAGGGTCCCGCGGCCTTAAATTGCCAGGTGCCTCCTGGAATTCCGCCTCTCGCAGGATGCCTCCCAGACGCAAGGTGGCACCAGTTCCAACTTGGTCTGGTTTAAGAGTGCCAAGTGGGTCCTGAAAACTGACACCCAGAACAGTGACATGTGAGTTTTGTTTCCCAGGGAAAAAGCCTGTACAATGGTTCAGGGGCCTGAGGCCTTAAATTGCCGGGTGCCTCCTGGAATTCGGCCACTCGCAGGATGCCTCCCAGACGCAAGGTGTCACCAGTTCCAACTTGGTCTGGTTTGAGAGTGCCAGGTGGCTCCTGCAAACTGACACCCAGAACAGTGGCTTGTGAGTTTTGTTTCCCAGGGAAAAAGCCTGTACAATGGTTCAGGGTCCTGCGGCCTTCAATTGCAGGGTGACTCCTTGAATTCCGCATCTCACCAGATGTTTCCCAGACGCAAGGTGGCACCAGTGCCAACTTGGTCTGCTTTGAGAGTGTCAAGTGGGTCCTGAAAACTGACACCCAGAACAGTGGCTTGTGAGTTTTGTTTCCCAGGGAAAAAGCCTGTACAATGGTTCAGGGGCCTGAGGCCTTAAATTGCCGGGTGCCTCCTTGAATTGTGCCTCTCGCAGGATGCCTCCCAGACGCTAAGCAACACCAGTGCCAACTTGGTCTGATTTAAGAATGCCAAGTGGGTCCTGAAAACTGACACCCAGAACAGTGGCTTGCGAATTTTGTTTCCCAGGGAAAAAGCCTGTACAATGGTTCAGGGGCCTGCGGTCTTAAATTGCCGGGTGCCTCCTGGATTTGGCCTCTCGCAGGATGCCTCCCAGATGCAAGGTGGCACCAGTGCCAACTTGGTCTGGTTTAAGAGTGCCAAGTAGGTCCTGAAAACTGACACCCAGAACAGTGGCTTGTGAGTTTTGTTTCCCAGGGAAAAAGCCTGTAAAATGGTTCAGATTCACGCGGCCTTAAATTGCCGGGTGCCTCCTGGAATTCGGCGTCTTCCAAGATGCCTCCCAGAAGCATGGTGACACCAGTGCCAGCTTGGTCTGGGTTGAGAGTGCCTAGTGGGTCCTGAAAACTGACACCCAGAACAGTGACTTGTGAGTTTTGTTTCCCAGGGAAAAAGCCTGTACAATGGTTCAGGGGCCTTAGGCCTTAAATTGCCAGGTACCTCCTGGAATTCGGCCTCGCGCAGGATGCCTCCCAGACGCAAGGTGGCACCAGTGCCAACTTGGTCTGGTTTAAGAGTGCCAAGTGGGTCCTGAAAACTGACACCCAGAACAGTGACTTGTGAGTTTTGTTTCCCAGGGAAAAATCCTGTACAATGGTTCAGGGGCCTGAGACCTTAAATTGCCGGGTGCCTCCTGGAATTCGGCCTCTCGCAGGATGCTTCCCAGACGCAAGGTGGCAACAGTGCCAACTTGGTCTGGTTTAAGAGTGCCAAGTGGGTCCTGAAAACTGACACCCAGAACAGTGGCTTGTGAGTTTTGTTTCCCAGGGAAAAATCCTGTACAATGGTTCAGGGGCCTTAGGCCTTAAATTGCCAGGTACCTCCTGGAATTCGGCCTCGCGCAGGATGCCTCCCAGACGCAAGGTGGCACATGTTCCAACTTGGCCTGGTTTAAGAGTGCAAAGTGGGTCCTGAAAACTGATACCCAGAACAGTGGCTCGTGAGTTTTGTTTCCCAGGGAAAAAGCCTGTACAATGGTTCAGGGTCTTGCGGCCTTAAATTGCCGGGTGACTCCTTGAATTCCGCATCTCACCAGATGTTTCCCAGATGCAAGGTGGCACCAGTGCCAACTTGGTCTGCTTTGAGAGTGTCAAGTGGGTCCTGAAAACTGACACCCAGAACAGTGGCTTGTGAGTTTTGTTTCCCAGGGAAAAATCCTGTACAATGGTTCAGGGGCCTGAGGCCTTAAATTGCCGGGTGCCTCCTGGAATTCCGCATCTCGCCAGGTTTTTCCGAGACGCTAACCAACACCAGTTCCAACTTGGTCTGGTTTAAGAGTGCCAAGTGGGTCCTGCAAACTGACACCCAGAACAGTGGCTTCTGAATATTTTTTCCCAGGGAAAAAGCCTGTAGAATGGTTTTGGGTCCTGCGGCCTTAAATTGCCGGGTGCCTCCTGGAATTCCCCCTCTCGCAGGATGCCTCCCAGACGCAAGGTGGCACCTGTGCCAACTTGTTCTGGTTTGAGAGTACCAAGTGGGTCCGGCAAACTGACACCCAGAACAGTGGCTTGTGAGTTTTGTTTCCCAGGGAAAAAGCGTGTACAATGGTTCAGGGGCCGGAGGCCTTAAGTTGCCTTTGCCTCCTGGAGATCCGCCTCTCACAGGATGCCTCCCAGGCGCAAAATGACACCAGTGCCAACTTGGTCTGGTTTAAGAGTGCCAAGTGGGTCCTGAAAACTGACACCCAGAACAGTGACTTGTGAGTTTTGTTTCCCAGGGAAAAAGTCTGTACAATGGTTCAGGGGCCTGAGGCCTTAAATTGCCGGGTGCCTCCTGGAATTCGGCCACTCGCAGGATGCCTCCCAGACGCAAGGTGGCACCAGTTCCAACTTGGTCTGGTTTGCGAGTGCCAAGTGGGTCCTGAAAACTGACACCCAGAACAGTGGCTTGTGAGTTTTGTTTCCCAGGGAAAAAGCCTGTACAATGGTTCAGGGTCCTGCAGCCTTAAATTGCCGGGTGCCTCCTGGAATTGCGCCTCTCGCAGGATGCCTCCCAGACGCAAGGTGGCACCAGTGCCAACTTGGTCTGCTTTGAGAGTGTCAAGTGGGTCCTGAAAACTGACACCCAGAACAGTGGCTTGTGAGTTTTGTTTCCCAGGGAAAAATCCTGTACAATGGTTCAGGGGCCTGAGGCCTTAAATTGCCGGGTGCCTCCTTGAATTCGGCCACTCGCAGGATGCCTCCCAGACGCAAGGTGGCACCAGTGCCAACTTGGTCTGGTTTAAGAGTGCCAAGTGGGTCCTGGAAACTGACACCCAGAACAGTGGCTTCTGAATTTTGTTTCCCAGGGAAAAAGCCTGTACAATGGTTCAGGTTCACGCGGCCTTAAATTGCGAGGTGCCTCCTGGAATTCGGCGTCTTGCAAGATGCCTCCCAGAAGCATGGTGACACCAGTGCCAGCTTGGTCTGGGTTGAGAGTGCCAAGTGTGTCCTGCAAACTGACACCCAGAACAGTGGCTTGTGAGTTTTGTTTCCCAGGGAAAAAGCGTGTACAATGGTTCAGGGTCCTGCGGCCTTAAATTGCCGGGTGCCTCCTGGAATTCGGCCTCTCGCAGGATGCCTCCCAGACGCAAGGTGGCACCAGTGCCAACTTGGTCTGGTTTAAGAGTGCCAAGTGGGTCCTGAAAACTGACACCCAGAACAGTGGCTTGTGAGTTTTGTTTCCCAGGGAAAAAGCCTGTACAATGGTTCAGGGGCCTGAGGCCTTAAATTGTCGGGTGCCTCCTGGAATTCGGCCTCTCGCAGGATGCCTCCCAGACGCAAGGTGGCACCAGTTCCAACTTGGTCTGGTTTAAGAGTGCCAAGTGGGTCCTGAAAACTGACACCCAGAACAGTGGCTTGTGAGTTTTGTTTCCCAGGGAAAAAGCCTGTACAATGGTTCAGGGTCCTGCGGCCTTAAATTGCCGGGTGTCTCCTGGAATTGCACCTCTCGCAGGATGCCTCCCAGACGCAAGGTGGCACCAGTGCCAACTTGGTCTGGTTTGAGAGTGCCAGGTGGCTCCTGCAAACTGACACCCAGAACAGTGGCTTGTGAGTTTTGTTTCCCAGGGAAAAAGCCTGTACAATGGTTCAGGGTCCTGCGGCCTTAAATTGCCGGGTGCCTCCTGGAATTCCGCATCTCACCAGATGTTTCCCAGACGCAAGGTGGCACCAGTGCCAACTTGGTCTGCTTTGAGAGTGTCAAGTGGGTCCTGAAAACTGACACCCAGAACAGTGGCTTGTGAGTTTTGTTTCCCAGGGAAAAATCCTGTACAATGGTTCAGGGGCCTGAGGCCTTAAATTACCGGGTGCCTCCTTGAATTGCGCCTCTCGCAGGATGCCTCCCAGACGCTAAGCAACACCAGTGCCAACTTGGTCTGATTTAAGAATGCCAAGTGGGTCCTGAAAACTGACACCCAGAACAGTGGCTTGTGAGTTTTGTTTCCCAGGGAAAAAGCCTGTACAATGGTTCAGGTTCACGCGGCCTTAAATTGCGGGGTGCCTCCTGGAATTCGGCATCTTGCAAGATGCCTCCCAGAAGCATGGTGACACCAGTGCCAGCTTGGTCTGGGTTGAGAGTGCCAAGTGGGTCCTGAAAACTGACACCCAGAACAGTGGCTTGTGAGTTTTGTTTCCCAGGGAAAAAGCCTGTACAATGGTTCAGGTTCACGCGGCCTTAAATTGCCGGGTGCCTCCTGGAATTCCGCATCTCGCCAGATGTTTCCCAGACGCTAAGCAACACCAGTGCCAACTTGGTCTGGTTTGAGAGTGCCAAGTGTGTCCTGCAAACTGACACCCAGAACAGTGGCTTGTGAGTTTTGTTTCCCAGGGAAAAAGCCTGTACAATGGTTCAGGGTCCTGCGGCCTTAAATTGCCGGTTGCCTCCTGGAATTCGGACTCTCGCAGGATGCCTCCCAGACGCAAGGTGGCACCAGTGCCAGCTTGGTCTGGGTTGAGAGTGCCAAGTGGGTCCTGCAAACTGACACCCAGAACAGTGGCTTGTGAGTTTTGTTTCCCAGGGAAAAAGCCTGTACAATGGTTGAGGGTCCTGCGGCCTTCAATTGCCGGGTGCCTCCTGGAATTCGGCCTCTCGCAGGATGCCTCCCAGACGCAAGGTGGCACCAGTGCCAACTTGGTCTGGTTTAAGAGTGCCAAGTGGGTCCTGAAAACTGACACCCAGAACAGTGGCTTGTGAGTTTTGTTTCCCAGGGAAAAAGCCTGTACAATGGTTCAGGGGCCTGAGGCCTTAAATTGCCGGGTGCCTCCTGGAATTCCGCCTCTCGCAGGATGCCTCCCAGACGCAAGGTGGCACCAGTTCCAACTAGGTCTGGTTTAAGAGTGCCAAGTGGGTCCTGAAAACTGACACCCAGAACAGTGGCTTCTGAATTTTGTTTCCCAGGGAAAAAGCCTGTACAATGGTTCAGGTTCACGCGGACTTAAATTGCGAGGTGCCTCCTGGAATTCGGCGTCTTGCAAGATGCCTCCCAGAAGCATGGTGACACCAGTGCCAGCTTGGTCTGGGTTGAGAGTGCCAAGTGTGTCCTGCAAACTGACACCCAGAACAGTGGCTTGTGAGTTTTGTTTCCCAGGGAAAAAGCCTGTACAATGGTTCAGGGTCCTGCGGCCTTAAATTGCCGGGTGCCTCCTGGAATTCGGCCTCTCGCAGGATGCCTCCCAGACGCAAGGTGGCACCAGTGCCAACTAGGTCTGGTTTAAGAGTGCCAAGTGGGTCCTGAAAACTGACACCCAGAACAGTGGCTTGTGAGTTTTGTTTCCCAGGGAAAAAGCCTGTACAATGGTTCAGGGGCCTGAGGCCTTAAATTGTCGGGTGCCTCCTGGAATTCGGCCACTCGCAGGATGCCTCCCAGACGCAAGGTGGCACCAGTTCCAACTTGGTCTGGTTTAAGAGTGCCAAGTGGGTCCTGAAAACTGACACCCAGAACAGTGGCTTGTGAGTTTTGTTTCCCAGGGAAAAAGCCTGTACAATGGTTCAGGGTCCTGCGGCCTTAAATTGCCGGGTGCCTCCTGGAATTTCACCTCTCGCAGGACGCCTCCCAGACGCAAGGTGGCACCAGTGGCAACTTGGTCTGGTTTGAGAGTGCCAGGTGGCTCCTGCAAACTGACACCCAGAACAGTGGCTTGTGAGTTTTGTTTCCCAGGGAAAAATCCTGTACAATGGTTCAGGGTCCTGCGGCCTTAAATTGCCGGGTGACTCCTGGAATTCCGCATCTCACCAGATGTTTCCCAGACGCAAGGTGGCACCAGTGCCAACTTGGTCTGCTTTGAAAGTGTCAAGTGGGTCCTGAAAACTGACACCCAGAACAGTGGCTTGTGAGTTTTGTTTCCCAGGGAAAAATCCTGTACAATGGTTCAGGAGCCTGAGGCCTTAAATTGCCGGGTGCCTCCTTGAATTGCGCCTCTCGCAGGATGCCTCCCAGACGCTAAGCAACACCAGTGCCAACTTGGTCTGATTTAAGAATGCCAAGTGGGTCCTGAAAACTGACACCCAGAACAGTGGCTTGTGAATTTTGTTTCCCAGGGAAAAAGCCTGTACAAGGGTTCAGGTTCACGCGGCCTTAAATTGCGGGGTGCCTCCTGGAATTCGGCGTTTGCAAGATGCCTCCCAGAAGCATGGTGACACCAGTGCCAGCTTGGTCTGGGTTGAGAGTGCCAAGTGGGTTCCTAAAACTGACACCCAGAACAGTGGCTTGTGAGTTTTGTTTCCCAGGGAAAAAGCCTGTAAAATGGTTCAGGTTCACGCGGCCTTAAATTGCCGGGTGCCTCCTGGAATTCCGCATCTCGCCAGATGTTTCCCAGACGCTAAGCAACACCAGTGCCAACTTGGTCTGATTTAAGAATGCCAAGTGGGTCCTGAAAACTGACACCCAGAACAGTGGCTTGCGAATTTTGTTTCCCAGGGAAAAAGCCTGTACAATGGTTCAGGGGCCTGCGGTCTTAAATTGCCGGGTGCCTCCTGGATTTGGCCTCTCGCAGGATGCCTCCCAGATGCAAGGTGGCACCAGTGCCAACTTGGTCTGGTTTAAGAGTGCCAAGTAGGTCCTGAAAACTGACACCCAGAACAGTGGCTTGTGAGTTTTGTTTCCCAGGGAAAAAGCCTGTAAAATGGTTCAGATTCACGCGGCCTTAAATTGCCGGGTGCCTCCTGGAATTCGGCGTCTTCCAAGATGCCTCCCAGAAGCATGGTGACACCAGTGCCAGCTTGGTCTGGGTTGAGAGTGCCTAGTGGGTCCTGAAAACTGACACCCAGAACAGTGACTTGTGAGTTTTGTTTCCCAGGGAAAAAGCCTGTACAATGGTTCAGGGGCCTTAGGCCTTAAATTGCCAGGTACCTCCTGGAATTCGGCCTCGCGCAGGATGCCTCCCAGACGCAAGGTGGCACCAGTGCCAACTTGGTCTGGTTTAAGAGTGCCAAGTGGGTCCTGAAAACTGACACCCAGAACAGTGACTTGTGAGTTTTGTTTCCCAGGGAAAAATCCTGTACAATGGTTCAGGGGCCTGAGACCTTAAATTGCCGGGTGCCTCCTGGAATTCGGCCTCTCGCAGGATGCTTCCCAGACGCAAGGTGGCAACAGTGCCAACTTGGTCTGGTTTAAGAGTGCCAAGTGGGTCCTGAAAACTGACACCCAGAACAGTGGCTTGTGAGTTTTGTTTCCCAGGGAAAAATCCTGTACAATGGTTCAGGGGCCTTAGGCCTTAAATTGCCAGGTACCTCCTGGAATTCGGCCTCGCGCAGGATGCCTCCCAGACGCAAGGTGGCACATGTTCCAAATTGGCCTGGTTTAAGAGTGCAAAGTGGGTCCTGAAAACTGATACCCAGAACAGTGGCTCGTGAGTTTTGTTTCCCAGGGAAAAAGCCTGTACAATGGTTCAGGGTCTTGCGGCCTTAAATTGCCGGGTGACTCCTTGAATTCCGCATCTCACCAGATGTTTCCCAGATGCAAGGTGGCACCAGTGCCAACTTGGTCTGCTTTGAGAGTGTCAAGTGGGTCCTGAAAACTGACACCCAGAACAGTGGCTTGTGAGTTTTGTTTCCCAGGGAAAAATCCTGTACAATGGTTCAGGGGCCTGAGGCCTTAAATTGCCGGGTGCCTCCTGGAATTCCGCATCTCGCCAGGTTTTTCCGAGACGCTAACCAACACCAGTTCCAACTTGGTCTGGTTTAAGAGTGCCAAGTGGGTCCTGCAAACTGACACCCAGAACAGTGGCTTCTGAATATTTTTTCCCAGGGAAAAAGCCTGTAGAATGGTTTTGGGTCCTGCGGCCTTAAATTGCCGGGTGCCTCCTGGAATTCCCCCTCTCGCAGGATGCCTCCCAGACGCAAGGTGGCACCTGTGCCAACTTGTTCTGGTTTGAGAGTACCAAGTGGGTCCGGCAAACTGACACCCAGAACAGTGGCTTGTGAGTTTTGTTTCCCAGGGAAAAAGCGTGTACAATGGTTCAGGGGCCGGAGGCCTTAAGTTGCCTTTGCCTCCTGGAGATCCGCCTCTCACAGGATGCCTCCCAGGCGCAAAATGACACCAGTGCCAACTTGGTCTGGTTTAAGAGTGCCAAGTGGGTCCTGAAAACTGACACCCAGAACAGTGACTTGTGAGTTTTGTTTCCCAGGGAAAAAGTCTGTACAATGGTTCAGGGGCCTGAGGCCTTAAATTGCCGGGTGCCTCCTGGAATTCGGCCACTCGCAGGATGCCTCCCAGACGCAAGGTGGCACCAGTTCCAACTTGGTCTGGTTTGCGAGTGCCAAGTGGGTCCTGAAAACTGACACCCAGAACAGTGGCTTGTGAGTTTTGTTTCCCAGGGAAAAAGCCTGTACAATGGTTCAGGGTCCTGCAGCCTTAAATTGCCGGGTGCCTCCTGGAATTGCGCCTCTCGCAGGATGCCTCCCAGACGCAAGGTGGCACCAGTGCCAACTTGGTCTGCTTTGAGAGTGTCAAGTGGGTCCTGAAAACTGACACCCAGAACAGTGGCTTGTGAGTTTTGTTTCCCAGGGAAAAATCCTGTACAATGGTTCAGGGGCCTGAGGCCTTAAATTGCCGGGTGCCTCCTTGAATTCGGCCTCTCGCAGGATGCCTCCCAGACGCTAAGCAACACCAGTGCCAACTTGGTCTGATTTAAGAATGCCAAGTGGGTCCTGAAAACTGACACCCAGAACAGTGGCTTGTGAGTTTTGTATCCCAGGGAAAAAGCCTGTACAATGGTTCAGGTTCACGCGGCCTTAAATTGCCAGGTGTCTCCTGGAATTCCGCATCTCGCCAGATGTTTCCAAGACGCTAAGCAACACCAGTGCCAACTTGGTCTGGTTTAAGAATGCCAAGTGGGTCCTGAAAACTGACACCCAGAACAGTGGCTTGTGAGTTTTGTTTCCCAGGGAAAAAGCCTGTACAATGGTTGAGGGTCCTGCGGCCTTAAATTGCCGGGTGCCTCCTGGAATTCGGCCTCTCGCAGGATGCCTCCCAGACGCAAGGTGGCACCAGTGCCAACTTGGTCTGGTTTAAGAGTGCCAAGTGGGTCCTGAAAACTGACACCCAGAACAGTGGCTTGTGAGTTTTGTTTCCCAGGGAAAAAGCCTGTACAATGGTTCAGGGTCCTGCGGCCTTAAATTGCCGGGTGCCTCCTGGAATTCCGCATCTCACCAGATGTTTCCCAGACGCAAGGTGGCACCAGTGCCAACTTGGTCTACTTTGAGAGTGTCAAGTGGGTCCTGAAAACTGACACCCAGAACAGTGGCTTGTGAGTTTTGTTTCCCAGGGAAAAAGCCTGTACAATGGTTCAGGGTCCTGCGGCCTTAAATTGCTGGGTGCCTCCTGGAATTCGGCCTCTCGCAGGATGCCTCCCAGACGCAAGGTGGCACCAGTGCCAACTTGGTCTGGTTTAAGAGTGCCAAGTGGGTCCTGGAAACTGACACCCAGAACAGTGGCTTCTGAATTTTGTTTCCCAGGGAAAAAGCCTGTACAATGGTTCAGGTTCACGCGGCCTTAAATTGCGAGGTGCCTCCTGGAATTCGGCGTCTTGCAAGATGCCTCCCAGAAGCATGGTGACACCAGTGCCAGCTTGGTCTGGGTTGAGAGTGCCAAGTGTGTCCTGCAAACTGACACCCAGAACAGTGGCTTGTGAGTTTTGTTTCCCAGGGAAAAAGCGTGTACAATGGTTCAGGGTCCTGCGGCCTTAAATTGCCGGGTGCCTCCTGGAATTCGGCCTCTCGCAGGATGCCTCCCAGACGCAAGGTGGCACCAGTGCCAACTTGGTCTGGTTTAAGAGTGCCAAGTGGGTCCTGAAAACTGACACCCAGAACAGTGGCTTGTGAGTTTTGTTTCCCAGGGAAAAAGCCTGTACAATGGTTCAGGGGCCTGAGGCCTTAAATTGTCGGGTGCCTCCTGGAATTCGGCCTCTCGCAGGATGCCTCCCAGACGCAAGGTGGCACCAGTTCCAACTTGGTCTGGTTTAAGAGTGCCAAGTGGGTCCTGAAAACTGACACCCAGAACAGTGGCTTGTGAGTTTTGTTTCCCAGGGAAAAAGCCTGTACAATGGTTCAGGGTCCTGCGGCCTTAAATTGCCGGGTGTCTCCTGGAATTGCACCTCTCGCAGGATGCCTCCCAGACGCAAGGTGGCACCAGTGCCAACTTGGTCTGGTTTGAGAGTGCCAGGTGGCTCCTGCAAACTGACACCCAGAACAGTGGCTTGTGAGTTTTGTTTCCCAGGGAAAAAGCCTGTACAATGGTTCAGGGTCCTGCGGCCTTAAATTGCCGGGTGACTCCTGGAATTCCGCATCTCACCAGATGTTTCCCAGACGCAAGGTGGCACCAGTGCCAACTTGGTCTGCTTTGAGAGTGTCAAGTGGGTCCTGAAAACTGACACCCAGAACAGTGGCTTGTGAGTTTTGTTTCCCAGGGAAAAATCCTGTACAATGGTTCAGGGGCCTGAGGCCTTAAATTACCGGGTGCCTCCTTGAATTGCGCCTCTCGCAGGATGCCTCCCAGACGCTAAGCAACACCAGTGCCAACTTGGTCTGATTTAAGAATGCCAAGTGGGTCCTGAAAACTGACACCCAGAACAGTGGCTTGTGAGTTTTGTTTCCCAGGGAAAAAGCCTGTACAATGGTTCAGGTTCACGCGGCCTTAAATTGCGGGGTGCCTCCTGGAATTCGGCATCGTGCAAGATGCCTCCCAGACGCAAGGTGGCACCAGTGCCAACTTGGTCTGGTTTAAGAGTGCCAAGTGGGTCCTGAAAACTGACACCCAGAACAGTGGCTTGTGAGTTTTGTTTCCCAGGGAAAAAGCCTGTACAATGGTTCAGGGGCCTGAGGCCTTAAATTGCCGGGTGCCTCCTGGAATTCCGCCTCTCGCAGGATGCCTCCCAGACGCAAGGTGGCACCAGTTCCAACTAGGTCTGGTTTAAGAGTACCAAGTGGGTCCGGCAAACTGACACCCAGAACAGTGGCTTCTGAATTTTGTTTCCCAGGGAAAAAGCCTGTACAATGGTTCAGGTTCACGCGGCCTTAAGTTGCGAGGTGCCTCCTGGAATTCGGCGTCTTGCAAGATGCCTCCCAGAAGCATGGTGACACCAGTGCCAGCTTGGTCTGGGTTGAGAGTGCCAAGTGTGTCCTGCAAACTGACACCCAGAACAGTGGCTTGTGAGTTTTGTTTCCCAGGGAAAAAGCCTGTACAATGGTTCAGGGGCCTGCGGCCTTAAATTGCCGGGTGCCTCCTGGAATTCGGCCTCTCGCAGGATGCCTCCCAGACGCAAGGTGGCACCAGTGCCAACTTGGTCTGGTTTAAGAGTGCCAAGTGGGTCCTGAAAACTGACACCCAGAACAGTGGCTTGTGAGTTTTGTTTCCCAGGGAAAAAGCCTGTACAATGGTTCAGGGTCCTGCGGCCTTAAATTGCCGGGTGCCTCCTGGAATTCCGCATCTCACCAGATGTTTCCCAGACGCAAGGTGGCACCAGTGCCAACTTGGTCTACTTTGAGAGTGTCAAGTGGGTCCTGAAAACTGACACCCAGAACAGTGGCTTGTGAGTTTTGTTTCCCAGGGAAAAAGCCTGTACAATGGTTCAGGGTCCTGCGGCCTTAAATTGCCGGGTGCCTCCTGGAATTCGGCCTCTCGCAGGATGCCTCCCAGACGCAAGGTGGCACCAGTGCCAACTTGGTCTGGTTTAAGAGTGCCAAGTGGGTCCTGGAAACTGACACCCAGAACAGTGGCTTCTGAATTTTGTTTCCCAGGGAAAAAGCCTGTACAATGGTTCAGGTTCACGCGGCCTTAAATTGCGAGGTGCCTCCTGGAATTCGGCGTCTTGCAAGATGCCTCCCAGAAGCATGGTGACACCAGTGCCAGCTTGGTCTGGGTTGAGAGTGCCAAGTGTGTCCTGCAAACTGACACCCAGAACAGTGGCTTGTGAGTTTTGTTTCCCAGGGAAAAAGCGTGTACAATGGTTCAGGGTCCTGCGGCCTTAAATTGCCGGGTGCCTCCTGGAATTCGGCCTCTCGCAGGATGCCTCCCAGACGCAAGGTGGCACCAGTGCCAACTTGGTCTGGTTTAAGAGTGCCAAGTGGGTCCTGAAAACTGACACCCAGAACAGTGGCTTGTGAGTTTTGTTTCCCAGGGAAAAAGCCTGTACAATGGTTCAGGGGCCTGAGGCCTTAAATTGTCGGGTGCCTCCTGGAATTCGGCCTCTCGCAGGATGCCTCCCAGACGCAAGGTGGCACCAGTTCCAACTTGGTCTGGTTTAAGAGTGCCAAGTGGGTCCTGAAAACTGACACCCAGAACAGTGGCTTGTGAGTTTTGTTTCCCAGGGAAAAAGCCTGTACAATGGTTCAGGGTCCTGCGGCCTTAAATTGCCGGGTGTCTCCTGGAATTGCACCTCTCGCAGGATGCCTCCCAGACGCAAGGTGGCACCAGTGCCAACTTGGTCTGGTTTGAGAGTGCCAGGTGGCTCCTGCAAACTGACACCCAGAACAGTGGCTTGTGAGTTTTGTTTCCCAGGGAAAAAGCCTGTACAATGGTTCAGGGTCCTGCGGCCTTAAATTGCCGGGTGACTCCTGGAATTCCGCATCTCACCAGATGTTTCCCAGACGCAAGGTGGCACCAGTGCCAACTTGGTCTGCTTTGAGAGTGTCAAGTGGGTCCTGAAAACTGACACCCAGAACAGTGGCTTGTGAGTTTTGTTTCCCAGGGAAAAATCCTGTACAATGGTTCAGGGGCCTGAGGCCTTAAATTACCGGGTGCCTCCTTGAATTGCGCCTCTCGCAGGATGCCTCCCAGACGCTAAGCAACACCAGTGCCAACTTGGTCTGATTTAAGAATGCCAAGTGGGTCCTGAAAACTGACACCCAGAACAGTGGCTTGTGAGTTTTGTTTCCCAGGGAAAAAGCCTGTACAATGGTTCAGGTTCACGCGGCCTTAAATTGCGGGGTGCCTCCTGGAATTCGGCATCGTGCAAGATGCCTCCCAGACGCAAGGTGGCACCAGTGCCAACTTGGTCTGGTTTAAGAGTGCCAAGTGGGTCCTGAAAACTGACACCCAGAACAGTGGCTTGTGAGTTTTGTTTCCCAGGGAAAAAGCCTGTACAATGGTTCAGGGGCCTGAGGCCTTAAATTGCCGGGTGCCTCCTGGAATTCCGCCTCTCGCAGGATGCCTCCCAGACGCAAGGTGGCACCAGTTCCAACTAGGTCTGGTTTAAGAGTACCAAGTGGGTCCGGCAAACTGACACCCAGAACAGTGGCTTCTGAATTTTGTTTCCCAGGGAAAAAGCCTGTACAATGGTTCAGGTTCACGCGGCCTTAAGTTGCGAGGTGCCTCCTGGAATTCGGCGTCTTGCAAGATGCCTCCCAGAAGCATGGTGACACCAGTGCCAGCTTGGTCTGGGTTGAGAGTGCCAAGTGTGTCCTGCAAACTGACACCCAGAACAGTGGCTTGTGAGTTTTGTTTCCCAGGGAAAAAGCCTGTACAATGGTTCAGGGGCCTGCGGCCTTAAATTGCCGGGTGCCTCCTGGAATTCGGCCTCTCGCAGGATGCCTCCCAGACGCAAGGTGGCACCAGTGCCAACTTGGTCTGGTTTAAGAGTGCCAAGTGGGTCCTGAAAACTGACACCCAGAACAGTGGCTTGTGAGTTTTGTTTCCCAGGGAAAAAGCCTGTACAATGGTTCAGGGTCCTGCGGCCTTAAATTGCCGGGTGCCTCCTGGAATTCCGCATCTCACCAGATGTTTCCCAGACGCAAGGTGGCACCAGTGCCAACTTGGTCTACTTTGAGAGTGTCAAGTGGGTCCTGAAAACTGACACCCAGAACAGTGGCTTGTGAGTTTTGTTTCCCAGGGAAAAAGCCTGTACAATGGTTCAGGGTCCTGCGGCCTTAAATTGCCGGGTGCCTCCTGGAATTCGGCCTCTCGCAGGATGCCTCCCAGACGCAAGGTGGCACCAGTGCCAACTTGGTCTGGTTTAAGAGTGCCAAGTGGGTCCTGGAAACTGACACCCAGAACAGTGGCTTCTGAATTTTGTTTCCCAGGGAAAAAGCCTGTACAATGGTTCAGGTTCACGCGGCCTTAAATTGCGAGGTGCCTCCTGGAATTCGGCGTCTTGCAAGATGCCTCCCAGAAGCATGGTGACACCAGTGCCAGCTTGGTCTGGGTTGAGAGTGCCAAGTGTGTCCTGCAAACTGACACCCAGAACAGTGGCTTGTGAGTTTTGTTTCCCAGGGAAAAAGCGTGTACAATGGTTCAGGGTCCTGCGGCCTTAAATTGCCGGGTGCCTCCTGGAATTCGGCCTCTCGCAGGATGCCTCCCAGACGCAAGGTGGCACCAGTGCCAACTTGGTCTGGTTTAAGAGTGCCAAGTGGGTCCTGAAAACTGACACCCAGAACAGTGGCTTGTGAGTTTTGTTTCCCAGGGAAAAAGCCTGTACAATGGTTCAGGGGCCTGAGGCCTTAAATTGTCGGGTGCCTCCTGGAATTCGGCCTCTCGCAGGATGCCTCCCAGACGCAAGGTGGCACCAGTTCCAACTTGGTCTGGTTTAAGAGTGCCAAGTGGGTCCTGAAAACTGACACCCAGAACAGTGGCTTGTGAGTTTTGTTTCCCAGGGAAAAAGCCTGTACAATGGTTCAGGGTCCTGCGGCCTTAAATTGCCGGGTGTCTCCTGGAATTGCACCTCTCGCAGGATGCCTCCCAGACGCAAGGTGGCACCAGTGCCAACTTGGTCTGGTTTGAGAGTGCCAGGTGGCTCCTGCAAACTGACACCCAGAACAGTGGCTTGTGAGTTTTGTTTCCCAGGGAAAAAGCCTGTACAATGGTTCAGGGTCCTGCGGCCTTAAATTGCCGGGTGACTCCTGGAATTCCGCATCTCACCAGATGTTTCCCAGACGCAAGGTGGCACCAGTGCCAACTTGGTCTGCTTTGAGAGTGTCAAGTGGGTCCTGAAAACTGACACCCAGAACAGTGGCTTGTGAGTTTTGTTTCCCAGGGAAAAATCCTGTACAATGGTTCAGGGGCCTGAGGCCTTAAATTACCGGGTGCCTCCTTGAATTGCGCCTCTCGCAGGATGCCTCCCAGACGCTAAGCAACACCAGTGCCAACTTGGTCTGATTTAAGAATGCCAAGTGGGTCCTGAAAACTGACACCCAGAACAGTGGCTTGTGAGTTTTGTTTCCCAGGGAAAAAGCCTGTACAATGGTTCAGGTTCACGCGGCCTTAAATTGCGGGGTGCCTCCTGGAATTCGGCATCGTGCAAGATGCCTCCCAGACGCAAGGTGGCACCAGTGCCAACTTGGTCTGGTTTAAGAGTGCCAAGTGGGTCCTGAAAACTGACACCCAGAACAGTGGCTTGTGAGTTTTGTTTCCCAGGGAAAAAGCCTGTACAATGGTTCAGGGGCCTGAGGCCTTAAATTGCCGGGTGCCTCCTGGAATTCCGCCTCTCGCAGGATGCCTCCCAGACGCAAGGTGGCACCAGTTCCAACTAGGTCTGGTTTAAGAGTACCAAGTGGGTCCGGCAAACTGACACCCAGAACAGTGGCTTCTGAATTTTGTTTCCCAGGGAAAAAGCCTGTACAATGGTTCAGGTTCACGCGGCCTTAAGTTGCGAGGTGCCTCCTGGAATTCGGCGTCTTGCAAGATGCCTCCCAGAAGCATGGTGACACCAGTGCCAGCTTGGTCTGGGTTGAGAGTGCCAAGTGTGTCCTGCAAACTGACACCCAGAACAGTGGCTTGTGAGTTTTGTTTCCCAGGGAAAAAGCCTGTACAATGGTTCAGGGTCCTGCGGCCTTAAATTGC
Organism: Fringilla coelebs; assembly: GCF_963513975.1. Lineage (NCBI taxonomy): Eukaryota > Metazoa > Chordata > Aves > Passeriformes > Fringillidae > Fringilla > Fringilla coelebs. The sequence goes on along the minus strand of NW_028167269.1, from coordinate 171,343 downwards.
CGGGTGCCTCCTGGAATTCGGCCTCTCGCAGGATGCCTCCCAGACGCAAGGTGGCACCAGTGCCAACTAGGTCTGGTTTAAGAGTGCCAAGTGGGTCCTGAAAACTGACACCCAGAACAGTGGCTTGTGAGTTTTGTTTCCCAGGGAAAAAGCCTGTACAATGGTTCAGGGGCCTGAGGCCTTAAATTGTCGGGTGCCTCCTGGAATTCGGCCACTCGCAGGATGCCTCCCAGACGCAAGGTGGCACCAGTTCCAACTTGGTCTGGTTTAAGAGTGCCAAGTGGGTCCTGAAAACTGACACCCAGAACAGTGGCTTGTGAGTTTTGTTTCCCAGGGAAAAAGCCTGTACAATGGTTCAGGGTCCTGCGGCCTTAAATTGCCGGGTGCCTCCTGGAATTGCACCTCTCGCAGGACGCCTCCCAGACGCAAGGTGGCACCAGTGGCAACTTGGTCTGGTTTGAGAGTACCAGGTGGCTCCTGCAAACTGACACCCAGAACAGTGGCTTGTGAGTTTTGTTTCCCAGGGAAAAAGCCTGTACGATGGTTCAGGGTCCTGCGGCCTTAAATTGCCGGGTGACTCCTGGAATTCCGCATCTCACCAGATGTTTCCCAGACGCAAGGTGGCACCAGTGCCAACTTGGTCTGCTTTGAAAGTGTCAAGTGGGTCCTGAAAACTGACACCCAGAACAGTGGCTTGTGAGTTTTGTTTCCCAGGGAAAAATCCTGTACAATGGTTCAGGAGCCTGAGGCCTTAAATTGCCGGGTGCCTCCTTGAATTGCGCCTCTCGCAGGATGCCTCCCAGACGCTAAGCAACACCAGTGCCAACTTGGTCTGATTTAAGAATGCCAAGTGGGTCCTGAAAACTGACACCCAGAACAGTGGCTTGTGAATTTTGTTTCCCAGGGAAAAAGCCTGTACAAGGGTTCAGGTTCACGCGGCCTTAAATTGCGGGGTGCCTCCTGGAATTCGGCGTTTGCAAGATGCCTCCCAGAAGCATGGTGACACCAGTGCCAGCTTGGTCTGGGTTGAGAGTGCCAAGTGGGTTCCTAAAACTGACACCCAGAACAGTGGCTTGTGAGTTTTGTTTCCCAGGGAAAAAGCCTGTAAAATGGTTCAGGTTCACGCGGCCTTAAATTGCCGGGTGCCTCCTGGAATTCCGCATCTCGCCAGATGTTTCCCAGACGCTAAGCAACACCAGTGCCAACTTGGTCTGATTTAAGAATGCCAAGTGGGTCCTGAAAACTGACACCCAGAACAGTGGCTTGCGAATTTTGTTTCCCAGGGAAAAAGCCTGTACAATGGTTCAGGGGCCTGCGGTCTTAAATTGCCGGGTGCCTCCTGGATTTGGCCTCTCGCAGGATGCCTCCCAGATGCAAGGTGGCACCAGTGCCAACTTGGTCTGGTTTAAGAGTGCCAAGTAGGTCCTGAAAACTGACACCCAGAACAGTGGCTTGTGAGTTTTGTTTCCCAGGGAAAAAGCCTGTAAAATGGTTCAGATTCACGCGGCCTTAAATTGCCGGGTGCCTCCTGGAATTCGGCGTCTTCCAAGATGCCTCCCAGAAGCATGGTGACACCAGTGCCAGCTTGGTCTGGGTTGAGAGTGCCTAGTGGGTCCTGAAAACTGACACCCAGAACAGTGACTTGTGAGTTTTGTTTCCCAGGGAAAAAGCCTGTACAATGGTTCAGGGGCCTTAGGCCTTAAATTGCCAGGTACCTCCTGGAATTCGGCCTCGCGCAGGATGCCTCCCAGACGCAAGGTGGCACCAGTGCCAACTTGGTCTGGTTTAAGAGTGCCAAGTGGGTCCTGAAAACTGACACCCAGAACAGTGACTTGTGAGTTTTGTTTCCCAGGGAAAAATCCTGTACAATGGTTCAGGGGCCTGAGACCTTAAATTGCCGGGTGCCTCCTGGAATTCGGCCTCTCGCAGGATGCTTCCCAGACGCAAGGTGGCAACAGTGCCAACTTGGTCTGGTTTAAGAGTGCCAAGTGGGTCCTGAAAACTGACACCCAGAACAGTGGCTTGTGAGTTTTGTTTCCCAGGGAAAAATCCTGTACAATGGTTCAGGGGCCTTAGGCCTTAAATTGCCAGGTACCTCCTGGAATTCGGCCTCGCGCAGGATGCCTCCCAGACGCAAGGTGGCACATGTTCCAACTTGGCCTGGTTTAAGAGTGCAAAGTGGGTCCTGAAAACTGATACCCAGAACAGTGGCTCGTGAGTTTTGTTTCCCAGGGAAAAAGCCTGTACAATGGTTCAGGGTCTTGCGGCCTTAAATTGCCGGGTGACTCCTTGAATTCCGCATCTCACCAGATGTTTCCCAGATGCAAGGTGGCACCAGTGCCAACTTGGTCTGCTTTGAGAGTGTCAAGTGGGTCCTGAAAACTGACACCCAGAACAGTGGCTTGTGAGTTTTGTTTCCCAGGGAAAAATCCTGTACAATGGTTCAGGGGCCTGAGGCCTTAAATTGCCGGGTGCCTCCTGGAATTCCGCATCTCGCCAGGTTTTTCCGAGACGCTAACCAACACCAGTTCCAACTTGGTCTGGTTTAAGAGTGCCAAGTGGGTCCTGCAAACTGACACCCAGAACAGTGGCTTCTGAATATTTTTTCCCAGGGAAAAAGCCTGTAGAATGGTTTTGGGTCCTGCGGCCTTAAATTGCCGGGTGCCTCCTGGAATTCCCCCTCTCGCAGGATGCCTCCCAGACGCAAGGTGGCACCTGTGCCAACTTGTTCTGGTTTGAGAGTACCAAGTGGGTCCGGCAAACTGACACCCAGAACAGTGGCTTGTGAGTTTTGTTTCCCAGGGAAAAAGCGTGTACAATGGTTCAGGGGCCGGAGGCCTTAAGTTGCCTTTGCCTCCTGGAGATCCGCCTCTCACAGGATGCCTCCCAGGCGCAAAATGACACCAGTGCCAACTTGGTCTGGTTTAAGAGTGCCAAGTGGGTCCTGAAAACTGACACCCAGAACAGTGACTTGTGAGTTTTGTTTCCCAGGGAAAAAGTCTGTACAATGGTTCAGGGGCCTGAGGCCTTAAATTGCCGGGTGCCTCCTGGAATTCGGCCACTCGCAGGATGCCTCCCAGACGCAAGGTGGCACCAGTTCCAACTTGGTCTGGTTTGCGAGTGCCAAGTGGGTCCTGAAAACTGACACCCAGAACAGTGGCTTGTGAGTTTTGTTTCCCAGGGAAAAAGCCTGTACAATGGTTCAGGGTCCTGCAGCCTTAAATTGCCGGGTGCCTCCTGGAATTGCGCCTCTCGCAGGATGCCTCCCAGACGCAAGGTGGCACCAGTGCCAACTTGGTCTGCTTTGAGAGTGTCAAGTGGGTCCTGAAAACTGACACCCAGAACAGTGGCTTGTGAGTTTTGTTTCCCAGGGAAAAATCCTGTACAATGGTTCAGGGGCCTGAGGCCTTAAATTGCCGGGTGCCTCCTTGAATTCGGCCTCTCGCAGGATGCCTCCCAGACGCTAAGCAACACCAGTGCCAACTTGGTCTGATTTAAGAATGCCAAGTGGGTCCTGAAAACTGACACCCAGAACAGTGGCTTGTGAGTTTTGTATCCCAGGGAAAAAGCCTGTACAATGGTTCAGGTTCACGCGGCCTTAAATTGCCAGGTGTCTCCTGGAATTCCGCATCTCGCCAGATGTTTCCAAGACGCTAAGCAACACCAGTGCCAACTTGGTCTGGTTTAAGAATGCCAAGTGGGTCCTGAAAACTGACACCCAGAACAGTGGCTTGTGAGTTTTGTTTCCCAGGGAAAAAGCCTGTACAATGGTTGAGGGTCCTGCGGCCTTAAATTGCCGGGTGCCTCCTGGAATTCGGCCTCTCGCAGGATGCCTCCCAGACGCAAGGTGGCACCAGTGCCAACTTGGTCTGGTTTAAGAGTGCCAAGTGGGTCCTGAAAACTGACACCCAGAACAGTGGCTTGTGAGTTTTGTTTCCCAGGGAAAAAGCCTGTACAATGGTTCAGGGTCCTGCGGCCTTAAATTGCCGGGTGCCTCCTGGAATTCCGCATCTCACCAGATGTTTCCCAGACGCAAGGTGGCACCAGTGCCAACTTGGTCTACTTTGAGAGTGTCAAGTGGGTCCTGAAAACTGACACCCAGAACAGTGGCTTGTGAGTTTTGTTTCCCAGGGAAAAAGCCTGTACAATGGTTCAGGGTCCTGCGGCCTTAAATTGCCGGGTGCCTCCTGGAATTCGGCCTCTCGCAGGATGCCTCCCAGACGCAAGGTGGCACCAGTGCCAACTTGGTCTGGTTTAAGAGTGCCAAGTGGGTCCTGGAAACTGACACCCAGAACAGTGGCTTCTGAATTTTGTTTCCCAGGGAAAAAGCCTGTACAATGGTTCAGGTTCACGCGGCCTTAAATTGCGAGGTGCCTCCTGGAATTCGGCGTCTTGCAAGATGCCTCCCAGAAGCATGGTGACACCAGTGCCAGCTTGGTCTGGGTTGAGAGTGCCAAGTGTGTCCTGCAAACTGACACCCAGAACAGTGGCTTGTGAGTTTTGTTTCCCAGGGAAAAAGCGTGTACAATGGTTCAGGGTCCTGCGGCCTTAAATTGCCGGGTGCCTCCTGGAATTCGGCCTCTCGCAGGATGCCTCCCAGACGCAAGGTGGCACCAGTGCCAACTTGGTCTGGTTTAAGAGTGCCAAGTGGGTCCTGAAAACTGACACCCAGAACAGTGGCTTGTGAGTTTTGTTTCCCAGGGAAAAAGCCTGTACGATGGTTCAGGGTCCTGCGGCCTTAAATTGCCGGGTGACTCCTGGAATTCCGCATCTCACCAGATGTTTCCCAGACGCAAGGTGGCACCAGTGCCAACTTGGTCTGCTTTGAAAGTGTCAAGTGGGTCCTGAAAACTGACACCCAGAACAGTGGCTTGTGAGTTTTGTTTCCCAGGGAAAAATCCTGTACAATGGTTCAGGAGCCTGAGGCCTTAAATTGCCGGGTGCCTCCTTGAATTGCGCCTCTCGCAGGATGCCTCCCAGACGCTAAGCAACACCAGTGCCAACTTGGTCTGATTTAAGAATGCCAAGTGGGTCCTGAAAACTGACACCCAGAACAGTGGCTTGTGAATTTTGTTTCCCAGGGAAAAAGCCTGTACAAGGGTTCAGGTTCACGCGGCCTTAAATTGCGGGGTGCCTCCTGGAATTCGGCGTTTGCAAGATGCCTCCCAGAAGCATGGTGACACCAGTGCCAGCTTGGTCTGGGTTGAGAGTGCCAAGTGGGTTCCTAAAACTGACACCCAGAACAGTGGCTTGTGAGTTTTGTTTCCCAGGGAAAAAGCCTGTAAAATGGTTCAGGTTCACGCGGCCTTAAATTGCCGGGTGCCTCCTGGAATTCCGCATCTCGCCAGATGTTTCCCAGACGCTAAGCAACACCAGTGCCAACTTGGTCTGATTTAAGAATGCCAAGTGGGTCCTGAAAACTGACACCCAGAACAGTGGCTTGCGAATTTTGTTTCCCAGGGAAAAAGCCTGTACAATGGTTCAGGGGCCTGCGGTCTTAAATTGCCGGGTGCCTCCTGGATTTGGCCTCTCGCAGGATGCCTCCCAGATGCAAGGTGGCACCAGTGCCAACTTGGTCTGGTTTAAGAGTGCCAAGTAGGTCCTGAAAACTGACACCCAGAACAGTGGCTTGTGAGTTTTGTTTCCCAGGGAAAAAGCCTGTAAAATGGTTCAGATTCACGCGGCCTTAAATTGCCGGGTGCCTCCTGGAATTCGGCGTCTTCCAAGATGCCTCCCAGAAGCATGGTGACACCAGTGCCAGCTTGGTCTGGGTTGAGAGTGCCTAGTGGGTCCTGAAAACTGACACCCAGAACAGTGACTTGTGAGTTTTGTTTCCCAGGGAAAAAGCCTGTACAATGGTTCAGGGGCCTTAGGCCTTAAATTGCCAGGTACCTCCTGGAATTCGGCCTCGCGCAGGATGCCTCCCAGACGCAAGGTGGCACCAGTGCCAACTTGGTCTGGTTTAAGAGTGCCAAGTGGGTCCTGAAAACTGACACCCAGAACAGTGACTTGTGAGTTTTGTTTCCCAGGGAAAAATCCTGTACAATGGTTCAGGGGCCTGAGACCTTAAATTGCCGGGTGCCTCCTGGAATTCGGCCTCTCGCAGGATGCTTCCCAGACGCAAGGTGGCAACAGTGCCAACTTGGTCTGGTTTAAGAGTGCCAAGTGGGTCCTGAAAACTGACACCCAGAACAGTGGCTTGTGAGTTTTGTTTCCCAGGGAAAAATCCTGTACAATGGTTCAGGGGCCTTAGGCCTTAAATTGCCAGGTACCTCCTGGAATTCGGCCTCGCGCAGGATGCCTCCCAGACGCAAGGTGGCACATGTTCCAACTTGGCCTGGTTTAAGAGTGCAAAGTGGGTCCTGAAAACTGATACCCAGAACAGTGGCTCGTGAGTTTTGTTTCCCAGGGAAAAAGCCTGTACAATGGTTCAGGGTCTTGCGGCCTTAAATTGCCGGGTGACTCCTTGAATTCCGCATCTCACCAGATGTTTCCCAGATGCAAGGTGGCACCAGTGCCAACTTGGTCTGCTTTGAGAGTGTCAAGTGGGTCCTGAAAACTGACACCCAGAACAGTGGCTTGTGAGTTTTGTTTCCCAGGGAAAAATCCTGTACAATGGTTCAGGGGCCTGAGGCCTTAAATTGCCGGGTGCCTCCTGGAATTCCGCATCTCGCCAGGTTTTTCCGAGACGCTAACCAACACCAGTTCCAACTTGGTCTGGTTTAAGAGTGCCAAGTGGGTCCTGCAAACTGACACCCAGAACAGTGGCTTCTGAATATTTTTTCCCAGGGAAAAAGCCTGTAGAATGGTTTTGGGTCCTGCGGCCTTAAATTGCCGGGTGCCTCCTGGAATTCCCCCTCTCGCAGGATGCCTCCCAGACGCAAGGTGGCACCTGTGCCAACTTGTTCTGGTTTGAGAGTACCAAGTGGGTCCGGCAAACTGACACCCAGAACAGTGGCTTGTGAGTTTTGTTTCCCAGGGAAAAAGCGTGTACAATGGTTCAGGGGCCGGAGGCCTTAAGTTGCCTTTGCCTCCTGGAGATCCGCCTCTCACAGGATGCCTCCCAGGCGCAAAATGACACCAGTGCCAACTTGGTCTGGTTTAAGAGTGCCAAGTGGGTCCTGAAAACTGACACCCAGAACAGTGACTTGTGAGTTTTGTTTCCCAGGGAAAAAGTCTGTACAATGGTTCAGGGGCCTGAGGCCTTAAATTGCCGGGTGCCTCCTGGAATTCGGCCACTCGCAGGATGCCTCCCAGACGCAAGGTGGCACCAGTTCCAACTTGGTCTGGTTTGCGAGTGCCAAGTGGGTCCTGAAAACTGACACCCAGAACAGTGGCTTGTGAGTTTTGTTTCCCAGGGAAAAAGCCTGTACAATGGTTCAGGGTCCTGCAGCCTTAAATTGCCGGGTGCCTCCTGGAATTGCGCCTCTCGCAGGATGCCTCCCAGACGCAAGGTGGCACCAGTGCCAACTTGGTCTGCTTTGAGAGTGTCAAGTGGGTCCTGAAAACTGACACCCAGAACAGTGGCTTGTGAGTTTTGTTTCCCAGGGAAAAATCCTGTACAATGGTTCAGGGGCCTGAGGCCTTAAATTGCCGGGTGCCTCCTTGAATTCGGCCTCTCGCAGGATGCCTCCCAGACGCTAAGCAACACCAGTGCCAACTTGGTCTGATTTAAGAATGCCAAGTGGGTCCTGAAAACTGACACCCAGAACAGTGGCTTGTGAGTTTTGTATCCCAGGGAAAAAGCCTGTACAATGGTTCAGGTTCACGCGGCCTTAAATTGCCAGGTGTCTCCTGGAATTCCGCATCTCGCCAGATGTTTCCAAGACGCTAAGCAACACCAGTGCCAACTTGGTCTGGTTTAAGAATGCCAAGTGGGTCCTGAAAACTGACACCCAGAACAGTGGCTTGTGAGTTTTGTTTCCCAGGGAAAAAGCCTGTACAATGGTTGAGGGTCCTGCGGCCTTAAATTGCCGGGTGCCTCCTGGAATTCGGCCTCTCGCAGGATGCCTCCCAGACGCAAGGTGGCACCAGTGCCAACTTGGTCTGGTTTAAGAGTGCCAAGTGGGTCCTGAAAACTGACACCCAGAACAGTGGCTTGTGAGTTTTGTTTCCCAGGGAAAAAGCCTGTACAATGGTTCAGGGTCCTGCGGCCTTAAATTGCCGGGTGCCTCCTGGAATTCCGCATCTCACCAGATGTTTCCCAGACGCAAGGTGGCACCAGTGCCAACTTGGTCTACTTTGAGAGTGTCAAGTGGGTCCTGAAAACTGACACCCAGAACAGTGGCTTGTGAGTTTTGTTTCCCAGGGAAAAAGCCTGTACAATGGTTCAGGGTCCTGCGGCCTTAAATTGCCGGGTGCCTCCTGGAATTCGGCCTCTCGCAGGATGCCTCCCAGACGCAAGGTGGCACCAGTGCCAACTTGGTCTGGTTTAAGAGTGCCAAGTGGGTCCTGGAAACTGACACCCAGAACAGTGGCTTCTGAATTTTGTTTCCCAGGGAAAAAGCCTGTACAATGGTTCAGGTTCACGCGGCCTTAAATTGCGAGGTGCCTCCTGGAATTCGGCGTCTTGCAAGATGCCTCCCAGAAGCATGGTGACACCAGTGCCAGCTTGGTCTGGGTTGAGAGTGCCAAGTGTGTCCTGCAAACTGACACCCAGAACAGTGGCTTGTGAGTTTTGTTTCCCAGGGAAAAAGCGTGTACAATGGTTCAGGGTCCTGCGGCCTTAAATTGCCGGGTGCCTCCTGGAATTCGGCCTCTCGCAGGATGCCTCCCAGACGCAAGGTGGCACCAGTGCCAACTTGGTCTGGTTTAAGAGTGCCAAGTGGGTCCTGAAAACTGACACCCAGAACAGTGGCTTGTGAGTTTTGTTTCCCAGGGAAAAAGCCTGTACAATGGTTCAGGGGCCTGAGGCCTTAAATTGTCGGGTGCCTCCTGGAATTCGGCCTCTCGCAGGATGCCTCCCAGACGCAAGGTGGCACCAGTTCCAACTTGGTCTGGTTTAAGAGTGCCAAGTGGGTCCTGAAAACTGACACCCAGAACAGTGGCTTGTGAGTTTTGTTTCCCAGGGAAAAAGCCTGTACAATGGTTCAGGGTCCTGCGGCCTTAAATTGCCGGGTGTCTCCTGGAATTGCACCTCTCGCAGGATGCCTCCCAGACGCAAGGTGGCACCAGTGCCAACTTGGTCTGGTTTGAGAGTGCCAGGTGGCTCCTGCAAACTGACACCCAGAACAGTGGCTTGTGAGTTTTGTTTCCCAGGGAAAAAGCCTGTACAATGGTTCAGGGTCCTGCGGCCTTAAATTGCCGGGTGACTCCTGGAATTCCGCATCTCACCAGATGTTTCCCAGACGCAAGGTGGCACCAGTGCCAACTTGGTCTGCTTTGAGAGTGTCAAGTGGGTCCTGAAAACTGACACCCAGAACAGTGGCTTGTGAGTTTTGTTTCCCAGGGAAAAATCCTGTACAATGGTTCAGGGGCCTGAGGCCTTAAATTACCGGGTGCCTCCTTGAATTGCGCCTCTCGCAGGATGCCTCCCAGACGCTAAGCAACACCAGTGCCAACTTGGTCTGATTTAAGAATGCCAAGTGGGTCCTGAAAACTGACACCCAGAACAGTGGCTTGTGAGTTTTGTTTCCCAGGGAAAAAGCCTGTACAATGGTTCAGGTTCACGCGGCCTTAAATTGCGGGGTGCCTCCTGGAATTCGGCATCTTGCAAGATGCCTCCCAGAAGCATGGTGACACCAGTGCCAGCTTGGTCTGGGTTGAGAGTGCCAAGTGGGTCCTGAAAACTGACACCCAGAACAGTGGCTTGTGAGTTTTGTTTCCCAGGGAAAAAGCCTGTACAATGGTTCAGGTTCACGCGGCCTTAAATTGCCGGGTGCCTCCTGGAATTCCGCATCTCGCCAGATGTTTCCCAGACGCTAAGCAACACCAGTGCCAACTTGGTCTGGTTTGAGAGTGCCAAGTGGGTCCTGCAAACTGACACCCAGAACAGTGGCTTGTGAGTTTTGTTTCCCAGGGAAAAAGCCTGTACAATGGTTCAGGGGCCTGAGGCCTTAAATTGCCGGGTGCCTCCTGGAATTCCGCCTCTCGCAGGATGCCTCCCAGACGCAAGGTGGCACCAGTTCCAACTAGGTCTGGTTTAAGAGTGCCAAGTGGGTCCTGAAAACTGACACCCAGAACAGTGGCTTCTGAATTTTGTTTCCCAGGGAAAAAGCCTGTACAATGGTTCAGGTTCACGCGGCCTTAAATTGCGAGGTGCCTCCTGGAATTCGGCGTCTTGCAAGATGCCTCCCAGAAGCATGGTGACACCAGTGCCAGCTTGGTCTGGGTTGAGAGTGCCAAGTGTGTCCTGCAAACTGACACCCAGAACAGTGGCTTGTGAGTTTTGTTTCCCAGGGAAAAAGCCTGTACAATGGTTCAGGGTCCTGCGGCCTTAAATTGCCGGGTGCCTCCTGGAATTCGGCCTCTCGCAGGATGCCTCCCAGACGCAAGGTGGCACCAGTGCCAACTAGGTCTGGTTTAAGAGTGCCAAGTGGGTCCTGAAAACTGACACCCAGAACAGTGGCTTGTGAGTTTTGTTTCCCAGGGAAAAAGCCTGTACAATGGTTCAGGGGCCTGAGGCCTTAAATTGTCGGGTGCCTCCTGGAATTCGGCCACTCGCAGGATGCCTCCCAGACGCAAGGTGGCATCAGTTCCAACTTGGTCTGGTTTAAGAGTGCCAAGTGGGTCCTGAAAACTGACACCCAGAACAGTGGCTTGTGAGTTTTGTTTCCCAGGGAAAAAGCCTGTACAATGGTTCAGGGTCCTGCGGCCTTAAATTGCCGGGTGCCTCCTGGAATTGCACCTCTCGCAGGACGCCTCCCAGACGCAAGGTGGCACCAGTGGCAACTTGGTCTGGTTTGAGAGTGCCAGGTGGCTCCTGCAAACTGACACCCAGAACAGTGGCTTGTGAGTTTTGTTTCCCAGGGAAAAAGCCTGTACGATGGTTCAGGGTCCTGCGGCCTTAAATTGCCGGGTGACTCCTGGAATTCCGCATCTCACCAGATGTTTCCCAGACGCAAGGTGGCACCAGTGCCAACTTGGTCTGCTTTGAAAGTGTCAAGTGGGTCCTGAAAACTGACACCCAGAACAGTGGCTTGTGAGTTTTGTTTCCCAGGGAAAAATCCTGTACAATGGTTCAGGAGCCTGAGGCCTTAAATTGCCGGGTGCCTCCTTGAATTGCGCCTCTCGCAGGATGCCTCCCAGACGCTAAGCAACACCAGTGCCAACTTGGTCTGATTTAAGAATGCCAAGTGGGTCCTGAAAACTGACACCCAGAACAGTGGCTTGTGAATTTTGTTTCCCAGGGAAAAAGCCTGTACAAGGGTTCAGGTTCACGCGGCCTTAAATTGCGGGGTGCCTCCTGGAATTCGGCGTTTGCAAGATGCCTCCCAGAAGCATGGTGACACCAGTGCCAGCTTGGTCTGGGTTGAGAGTGCCAAGTGGGTTCCTAAAACTGACACCCAGAACAGTGGCTTGTGAGTTTTGTTTCCCAGGGAAAAAGCCTGTAAAATGGTTCAGGTTCACGCGGCCTTAAATTGCCGGGTGCCTCCTGGAATTCCGCATCTCGCCAGATGTTTCCCAGACGCTAAGCAACACCAGTGCCAACTTGGTCTGGTTTAAGAGTGCCAAGTGTGTCCTGCAAACTGACACCCAGAACAGTGGCTTGTGAGTTTTGTTTCCCAGGGAAAAAGCCTGTACAATGGTTCAGGGTCCTGCGGCCTTAAATTGCCGGTTGCCTCCTGGAATTCGGCGTCTTGCAAGATGCCTCCCAGACGCAAGGTGGCACCAGTGCCAAGTTGGTCTGGTTTAAGAGTGCCAAGTGGGTCCTGAAAACTGACACCCAGAACAGTGGCTTGTGAGTTTTGTTTAACAGGGAAAAAGCCTGTACAATGGTTGAGGGTCCTGCGGCCTTAAATTGCCGGGTGCCTCCTGGAATTCGGCCTCTCGCAGGATGCCTCCCAGACGCAAGGTGGCACCAGTGCCAACTTGGTCTGGTTTAAGAGTGCAAAGTGGGTCCTGAAAACTGACACCCAGAACAGTGACTTGTGAGTTTTGTTTCCCAGGGAAAAATCCTGTACAATGGTTCAGGGGCCTGAGACCTTAAATTGCCGGGTGCCTCCTAGAGTTCGGCCTCTCGCAGGATGCTTCCCAGACGCAAGGTGGCACCAGTGCCAACTTGGTCTGGTTTAAGAGTGCCAAGTGGGTCCTGAAAACTGACACCCAGAACAGTGACTTGTGAGTTTTGTTTCCCAGGGAAAAATCCTGTACAATGGTTCAGGGGCCTTTGGCCTTAAATTGCCAGGTACCTCCTGGAATTCGGCCTCGCGCAGGATGCCTCCCAGACGCAAGGTAGCACATGTTCCAAATTGGTCTGGTTTAAGAGTGCAAAGTGGGTCCTGAAAACTGATACCCAGAACAGTGGCTTGTGAGTTTTGTTTCCCAGGGAAAAAGCGTGTACAATGGTTCAGGGTCTTGCGGCCTTAAATTGCCGGGTGACTCCTTGAATTCCGCATCTCACCAGATGTTTCCCAGATGCAAGGTGGCACCAGTGCCAACTTGGTCTGGTTTAAGAGTGCCAAGTGGGTCCTGAAAACTGACACCCAGAACAGTGGCTTGTGAGTTTTGCTTCCCAGGGATAAAGCCTGTACAATGGTTCAGGGGCCTGAGGCCTTAAATTGCCCGGTTGCCTCCTGGAATTGCGCATCTCGCATGATGCCTCCCAGACGCAAGGTGGCACCAGTGCCAACTTGGTCTGGTTTAAGAGTGCCAAGTGGGTCCTGCAAACTGACACCCAGAACAGTGGCTTGTGAGTTTTGTTTCCCAGGGAAAAAGCCTGTACAATGGTTCAGGGTCCTGCGGCCTTAAATTGCCGGGTGCCTCCTGGAATTCGGCGTCTCGCAGGATGCCTCCCAGACGCAAGGTGGCACCAGTGCCAACTTGGTCTGGTTTGAGAGTGCCAAGTGGGTCCTGAAAACTGACACCCAGAACAGTGGCTTGTGAGTTTTGTTTCCCAGGGAAAAAGCCTGTACAATGGTTCAGGGGCCTGAGGCCTTAAATTGCCAATTGCTTCCTTGAATTGCGCCTCTCGCAAGATACCTCCCAGACGCAAGGTGGCACCAGTGCCAACTTGGTCTGGTTTAAGAGTGCCAAGTGGGTCCTGAAAACTGACACCCAGAACAGTGACTTGTGAGTTTTGTTTCCCAGGGAAAAAGCCTGTACAATGGTTGAGGGTCCTGCGGCCTTAAATTGCCGGGTGCCTCCTGGAATTCGGCCTCTCGCAGGATGCCTCCCAGACGCAAGGTGGCACCAGTGCCAACTTGGTCTGGTTTAAGAGTGCCAAGTGGGTCCTGAAAACTGACACCCAGAACAGTGGCTTGTGAGTTTTGTTTCCCAGGGAAAAAGCCTGTACAATGGTTCAGGGTCCTGCGGCCTTAAATTGCCGGGTGCCTCCTGGAATTCCGCATCTCACCAGATGTTTCCCAGACGCAAGGTGGCACCAGTGCCAACTTGGTCTACTTTGAGAGTGTCAAGTGGGTCCTGAAAACTGACACCCAGAACAGTGGCTTGTGAGTTTTGTTTCCCAGGGAAAAAGCCTGTACAATGGTTCAGGGTCCTGCGGCCTTAAATTGCCGGGTGCCTCCTGGAATTCGGCCTCTCGCAGGATGCCTCCCAGACGCAAGGTGGCACCAGTGCCAACTTGGTCTGGTTTAAGAGTGCCAAGTGGGTCCTGGAAACTGACACCCAGAACAGTGGCTTCTGAATTTTGTTTCCCAGGGAAAAAGCCTGTACAATGGTTCAGGTTCACGCGGCCTTAAATTGCGAGGTGCCTCCTGGAATTCGGCGTCTTGCAAGATGCCTCCCAGAAGCATGGTGACACCAGTGCCAGCTTGGTCTGGGTTGAGAGTGCCAAGTGTGTCCTGCAAACTGACACCCAGAACAGTGGCTTGTGAGTTTTGTTTCCCAGGGAAAAAGCGTGTACAATGGTTCAGGGTCCTGCGGCCTTAAATTGCCGGGTGCCTCCTGGAATTCGGCCTCTCGCAGGATGCCTCCCAGACGCAAGGTGGCACCAGTGCCAACTTGGTCTGGTTTAAGAGTGCCAAGTGGGTCCTGAAAACTGACACCCAGAACAGTGGCTTGTGAGTTTTGTTTCCCAGGGAAAAAGCCTGTACAATGGTTCAGGGGCCTGAGGCCTTAAATTGTCGGGTGCCTCCTGGAATTCGGCCTCTCGCAGGATGCCTCCCAGACGCAAGGTGGCACCAGTTCCAACTTGGTCTGGTTTAAGAGTGCCAAGTGGGTCCTGAAAACTGACACCCAGAACAGTGGCTTGTGAGTTTTGTTTCCCAGGGAAAAAGCCTGTACAATGGTTCAGGGTCCTGCGGCCTTAAATTGCCGGGTGTCTCCTGGAATTGCACCTCTCGCAGGATGCCTCCCAGACGCAAGGTGGCACCAGTGCCAACTTGGTCTGGTTTGAGAGTGCCAGGTGGCTCCTGCAAACTGACACCCAGAACAGTGGCTTGTGAGTTTTGTTTCCCAGGGAAAAAGCCTGTACAATGGTTCAGGGTCCTGCGGCCTTAAATTGCCGGGTGACTCCTGGAATTCCGCATCTCACCAGATGTTTCCCAGACGCAAGGTGGCACCAGTGCCAACTTGGTCTGCTTTGAGAGTGTCAAGTGGGTCCTGAAAACTGACACCCAGAACAGTGGCTTGTGAGTTTTGTTTCCCAGGGAAAAATCCTGTACAATGGTTCAGGGGCCTGAGGCCTTAAATTACCGGGTGCCTCCTTGAATTGCGCCTCTCGCAGGATGCCTCCCAGACGCTAAGCAACACCAGTGCCAACTTGGTCTGATTTAAGAATGCCAAGTGGGTCCTGAAAACTGACACCCAGAACAGTGGCTTGTGAGTTTTGTTTCCCAGGGAAAAAGCCTGTACAATGGTTCAGGTTCACGCGGCCTTAAATTGCGGGGTGCCTCCTGGAATTCGGCATCTTGCAAGATGCCTCCCATAAGCATGGTGACACCAGTGCCAGCTTGGTCTGGGTTGAGAGTGCCAAGTGGGTCCTGAAAACTGACACCCAGAACAGTGGCTTGTGAGTTTTGTTTCCCAGGGAAAAAGCCTGTACAATGGTTCAGGTTCACGCGGCCTTAAATTGCCGGGTGCCTCCTGGAATTCCGCATCTCGCCAGATGTTTCCCAGACGCTAAGCAACACCAGTGCCAACTTGGTCTGGTTTGAGAGTGCCAAGTGGGTCCTGCAAACTGACACCCAGAACAGTGGCTTGTGAGTTTTGTTTCCCAGGGAAAAAGCCTGTACAATGGTTCAGGGGCCTGAGGCCTTAAATTGCCGGGTGCCTCCTGGAATTCCGCCTCTCGCAGGATGCCTCCCAGACGCAAGGTGGCACCAGTTCCAACTAGGTCTGGTTTAAGAGTGCCAAGTGGGTCCTGAAAACTGACACCCAGAACAGTGGCTTCTGAATTTTGTTTCCCAGGGAAAAAGCCTGTACAATGGTTCAGGTTCACGCGGCCTTAAATTGCGAGGTGCCTCCTGGAATTCGGCGTCTTGCAAGATGCCTCCCAGAAGCATGGTGACACCAGTGCCAGCTTGGTCTGGGTTGAGAGTGCCAAGTGTGTCCTGCAAACTGACACCCAGAACAGTGGCTTGTGAGTTTTGTTTCCCAGGGAAAAAGCCTGTACAATGGTTCAGGGTCCTGCGGCCTTAAATTGCCGGGTGCCTCCTGGAATTCGGCCTCTCGCAGGATGCCTCCCAGACGCAAGGTGGCACCAGTGCCAACTAGGTCTGGTTTAAGAGTGCCAAGTGGGTCCTGAAAACTGACACCCAGAACAGTGGCTTGTGAGTTTTGTTTCCCAGGGAAAAAGCCTGTACAATGGTTCAGGGGCCTGAGGCCTTAAATTGTCGGGTGCCTCCTGGAATTCGGCCACTCGCAGGATGCCTCCCAGACGCAAGGTGGCACCAGTTCCAACTTGGTCTGGTTTAAGAGTGCCAAGTGGGTCCTGAAAACTGACACCCAGAACAGTGGCTTGTGAGTTTTGTTTCCCAGGGAAAAAGCCTGTACAATGGTTCAGGGTCCTGCGGCCTTAAATTGCCGGGTGCCTCCTGGAATTGCACCTCTCGCAGGACGCCTCCCAGACGCAAGGTGGCACCAGTGGCAACTTGGTCTGGTTTGAGAGTGCCAGGTGGCTCCTGCAAACTGACACCCAGAACAGTGGCTTGTGAGTTTTGTTTCCCAGGGAAAAAGCCTGTACGATGGTTCAGGGTCCTGCGGCCTTAAATTGCCGGGTGACTCCTGGAATTCCGCATCTCACCAGATGTTTCCCAGACGCAAGGTGGCACCAGTGCCAACTTGGTCTGCTTTGAAAGTGTCAAGTGGGTCCTGAAAACTGACACCCAGAACAGTGGCTTGTGAGTTTTGTTTCCCAGGGAAAAATCCTGTACAATGGTTCAGGAGCCTGAGGCCTTAAATTGCCGGGTGCCTCCTTGAATTGCGCCTCTCGCAGGATGCCTCCCAGACGCTAAGCAACACCAGTGCCAACTTGGTCTGATTTAAGAATGCCAAGTGGGTCCTGAAAACTGACACCCAGAACAGTGGCTTGTGAATTTTGTTTCCCAGGGAAAAAGCCTGTACAAGGGTTCAGGTTCACGCGGCCTTAAATTGCGGGGTGCCTCCTGGAATTCGGCGTTTGCAAGATGCCTCCCAGAAGCATGGTGACACCAGTGCCAGCTTGGTCTGGGTTGAGAGTGCCAAGTGGGTTCCTAAAACTGACACCCAGAACAGTGGCTTGTGAGTTTTGTTTCCCAGGGAAAAAGCCTGTAAAATGGTTCAGGTTCACGCGGCCTTAAATTGCCGGGTGCCTCCTGGAATTCCGCATCTCGCCAGATGTTTCCCAGACGCTAAGCAACACCAGTGCCAACTTGGTCTGGTTTAAGAGTGCCAAGTGTGTCCTGCAAACTGACACCCAGAACAGTGGCTTGTGAGTTTTGTTTCCCAGGGAAAAAGCCTGTACAATGGTTCAGGGTCCTGCGGCCTTAAATTGCCGGTTGCCTCCTGGAATTCGGCGTCTTGCAAGATGCCTCCCAGACGCAAGGTGGCACCAGTGCCAAGTTGGTCTGGTTTAAGAGTGCCAAGTGGGTCCTGAAAACTGACACCCAGAACAGTGGCTTGTGAGTTTTGTTTAACAGGGAAAAAGCCTGTACAATGGTTGAGGGTCCTGCGGCCTTAAATTGCCGGGTGCCTCCTGGAATTCGGCCTCTCGCAGGATGCCTCCCAGACGCAAGGTGGCACCAGTGCCAACTTGGTCTGGTTTAAGAGTGCAAAGTGGGTCCTGAAAACTGACACCCAGAACAGTGACTTGTGAGTTTTGTTTCCCAGGGAAAAATCCTGTAAAATGGTTCAGGGGCCTGAGACCTTAAATTGCCGGGTGCCTCCTGGAGTTCGGCCTCTCGCAGGATGCTTCCCAGACGCAAGGTGGCACCAGTGCCAACTTGGTCTGGTTTAAGAGTGCCAAGTGGGTCCTGAAAACTGACACCCAGAACAGTGACTTGTGAGTTTTGTTTCCCAGGGAAAAATCCTGTACAATGGTTCAGGGGCCTTTGGCCTTAAATTGCCAGGTACCTCCTGGAATTCGGCCTCGCGCAGGATGCCTCCCAGACGCAAGGTAGCACATGTTCCAAATTGGTCTGGTTTAAGAGTGCAAAGTGGGTCCTGAAAACTGATACCCAGAACAGTGGCTTGTGAGTTTTGTTTCCCAGGGAAAAAGCGTGTACAATGGTTCAGGGTCTTGCGGCCTTAAATTGCCGGGTGACTCCTTGAATTCCGCATCTCACCAGATGTTTCCCAGATGCAAGGTGGCACCAGTGCCAACTTGGTCTGGTTTAAGAGTGCCAAGTGGGTCCTGAAAACTGACACCCAGAACAGTGGCTTGTGAGTTTTGCTTCCCAGGGATAAAGCCTGTACAATGGTTCAGGGGCCTGAGGCCTTAAATTGCCCGGTTGCCTCCTGGAATTGCGCATCTCGCATGATGCCTCCCAGACGCAAGGTGGCACCAGTGCCAACTTGGTCTGGTTTAAGAGTGCCAAGTGGGTCCTGCAAACTGACACCCAGAACAGTGGCTTGTGAGTTTTGTTTCCCAGGGAAAAAGCCTGTACAATGGTTCAGGGTCCTGCGGCCTTAAATTGCCGGGTGCCTCCTGGAATTCGGCGTCTCGCAGGATGCCTCCCAGACGCAAGGTGGCACCAGTGCCAACTTGGTCTGGTTTGAGAGTGCCAAGTGGGTCCTGAAAACTGACACCCAGAACAGTGGCTTGTGAGTTTTGTTTCCCAGGGAAAAAGCCTGTACAATGGTTCAGGGGCCTGAGGCCTTAAATTGCCAATTGCTTCCTTGAATTGCGCCTCTCGCAAGATACCTCCCAGACGCAAGGTGGCACCAGTGCCAACTTGGTCTGGTTTAAGAGTGCCAAGTGGGTCCTGAAAACTGACACCCAGAACAGTGACTTGTGAGTTTTGTTTCCCAGGGAAAAAGCCTGTACAATGGTTCAGGGTCCTGCGGCCTTAAATTGCCCGATGCCTCCTGATATTCGGCGTCTTACAAGATGCCTCCCAGACGCAAGGTGGCACCAGTGCCAGCTTTGTCTGGGTTGAGAGTGCCAAGTGGGTCCTGCAAACTGACACCCAGAACAGTGGCTTCTGAATTTTGTTTTCCAGGGAAAAAGCCTGTAGAATGGTTTTCGGTCCTGCGGCCTTAAATTGCCAGGTGCCTCCTGGAATTGCGCCTCTCGCAGGATGCCTCCCAGACGCAAGGTGGCACCAGTGCCAACTTGGTCTCGTTTGAGAGTGCCAAGTGGGTCCTGAAAACTGACACCCAGAACAGTGGCTTGTGAGTTTTGTTTCCCAGGGAAAAAGCCTGTACAATGGTTGAGGGTCCTGCGGCCTTAAATTGCCAGGTGCCTCCTGGAATTCCGCCTCTCGCAGGATGCCTCCCAGATGCAAGGTGGCACCAGTGCCAACTTGGTCTGGTTTAAGAGTGCCAAGTAGGTCCTGAAAACTGACACCCAGAACAGTGGCTTGTGAGTTTTGTTTCCCAGGGAAAAAGCCTGTACAATGGTTCAGATTCACGCGGCCTTAAATTGCCGGGTGCCTCCTGGAATTCGGCGTCTTCCAAGATGCCTCCCAGAAGCATGGTGACACCAGTGCCAGCTTGGTCTGGGTTGAGAGTGCCTAGTGGGTCCTGAAAACTGACACCCAGAACAGTGACTTGTGAGTTTTGTTTCCCAGGGAAAAAGCCTGTAGAATGGTTCAGGGTCCTGCGGCCTTAAATTGCCGGGTGCCTCCTGGAATTCGGCCTCGCGCAGGATGCCTCCCAGACGCAAGGTGGCACCAGTGCCAACTTGGTCTGGTTTAAGAGTGCCAAGTGGGTCCTGAAAACTGACACCCAGAACAGTGACTTGTGAGTTTTGTTTCCCAGGGAAAAATCCTGTACAATGGTTCAGGGGCCTGAGACCTTAAATTGCCAGGTGCCTCCTGGAATTCGGCCTCTCGCAGGATGCTTCCCAGACGCAAGGTGGCAACAGTGCCAACTTGGTCTGGTTTAAGAGTGCCAAGTGGGTCCTGAAAACTGACACCCAGAACAGTGGCTTGTGAGTTTTGTTTCCCAGGGAAAAATCCTGTACAATGGTTCAGGGGCCTTAGGCCTTAAATTGCCAGGTACCTCCTGGAATTCGGCCTCGCGCAGGATGCCTCCCAGACGCAAGGTGGCACATGTTCCAAATTGGCCTGGTTTAAGAGTGCAAAGTGGGTCCTGAAAACTGATACCCAGAACAGTGGCTCGTGAGTTTTGTTTCCCAGGGAAAAAGCCTGTACAATGGTTCAGGGTCTTGCGGCCTTAAATTGCCGGGTGACTCCTTGAATTCCGCATCTCGCCAGATGTTTCCCAGATGCAAGGTGGCACCAGTGCCAACTTGGTCTGCTTTGAGAGTGTCAAGTGGG
Source organism: Fringilla coelebs (assembly GCF_963513975.1). Lineage (NCBI taxonomy): Eukaryota > Metazoa > Chordata > Aves > Passeriformes > Fringillidae > Fringilla > Fringilla coelebs. The sequence continues at coordinate 151,304 of NW_028167269.1, read as the reverse complement.
TCCTGAAAACTGACACCCAGAACAGTGGCTTGTGAGTTTTGTTTCCCAGGGAAAAATCCTGTACAATGGTTCAGGGGCCTGAGGCCTTAAATTGCCGGGTGCCTCCTGGAATTCCGCATCTCGCCAGGTTTTTCCCAGACGCTAACCAACACCAGTTCCAACTTGGTCTGGTTTAAGAGTGCCAAGTGGGTCCTGCAAACTGACACCCAGAACAGTGGCTTCTGAATATTTTTTCCCAGGGAAAAAGCCTGTAGAATGGTTTTGGGTCCTGCGGCCTTAAAATGCCGGGTGCCTCCTGGAATTCCCCCTCTCGCAGGATGCCTCCCAGACGCAAGGTGGCACCTGTGCCAACTTGTTCTGGTTTGAGAGTACCAAGTGGGTCCGGCAAACTGACACCCAGAACAGTGGCTTGTGAGTTTTGTTTCCCAGGGAAAAAGCGTGTACAATGGTTCAGGGGCCTGAGGCCTTAAGTTGCCTTTGCCTCCTGGAGATCCGCCTCTCACAGGATTCCTCCCAGGCGCAAAATGACACCAGTGCCAACTTGGTCTGGTTTAAGAGTGCCAAGTGGGTCCTGAAAACTGACACCCAGAACAGTGACTTGTGAGTTTTGTTTCCCAGGGAAAAAGTCTGTACAATGGTTCAGGGGCCTGAGGCCTTAAATTGCCGGGTGCCTCCTGGAATTCGGCCACTCGCAGGATGCCTCCCAGACGCAAGGTGGCACCAGTTCCAACTTGGTCTGGTTTGCGAGTGCCAAGTGGGTCCTGAAAACTGACACCCAGAACAGTGGCTTGTGAGTTTTGTTTCCCAGGGAAAAAGCCTGTACAATGGTTCAGGGTCCTGCAGCCTTAAATTGCCGGGTGCCTCCTGGAATTGCGCCTCTCGCAGGATGCCTCCCAGACGCAAGGTGGCACCAGTGCCAACTTGGTCTGCTTTGAGAGTGTCAAGTGGGTCCTGAAAACTGACACCCAGAACAGTGGCTTGTGAGTTTTGTTTCCCAGGGAAAAATCCTGTACAATGGTTCAGGGGCCTGAGGTCTTAAATTGCCGGGTGCCTCCTTGAATTCGGCCTCTCGCAGGATGCCTCCCAGACGCTAAGCAACACCAGTGCCAACTTGGTCTGATTTAAGAATGCCAAGTGGGTCCTGAAAACTGACACCCAGAACAGTGGCTTGTGAGTTTTGTATCCCAGGGAAAAAGCCTGTACAATGGTTCAGGTTCACGCGGCCTTAAATTGCCAGGTGCCTCCTGGAATTCCGCATCTCGCCAGATGTTTCCAAGACGCTAAGCAACACCAGTACCAACTTGGTCTGGTTTAAGAATGCCAAGTGGGTCCTGAAAACTGACACCCAGAACAGTGGCTTGTGAGTTTTGTTTCCCAGGGAAAAAGCCTGTACAATGGTTGAGGGTCCTGCGGCCTTAAATTGCCGGGTGCCTCCTGGAATTCGGCCTCTCGCAGGATGCCTCCCAGACGCAAGGTGGCACCAGTGCCAACTTGGTCTGGTTTAAGAGTGCCAAGTGGGTCCTGAAAACTGACACCCAGAACAGTGGCTTGTGAGTTTTGTTTCCCAGGGAAAAAGCCTGTACAATGGTTCAGGGTCCTGCGGCCTTAAATTGCCGGGTGCCTCCTGGAATTGCGCCTCTCGCAGGATGCCTCCCAGACGCAAGGTGGCACCAGTGCCAACTTGGTCTGGTTTAAGAGTGCCAAGTGGGTCCTGAAAACTGACACCCAGAACAGTGGCTTCTGAATTTTGTTTCCCAGGGAAAAAGCCTGTACAATGGTTCAGGGGCCTGAGGCCTTAAATTGTCGGGTGCCTCCTGGAATTCGGCCACTCGCAGGATGCCTCCCAGACGCAAGGTGGCACCAGTTCCAACTTGGTCTGGTTTAAGAGTGCCAAGTGGGTCCTGAAAACTGACACCCAGAACAGTGGCTTGTGAGTTTTGTTTCCCAGGGAAAAAGCCTGTACAATGGTTCAGGGTCCTGCGGCCTTAAATTGCCGGGTGCCTCCTGGAATTGCACCTCTCGCAGGATGCCTCCCAGACGCAAGGTAGCTCCAGTGGCAACTTGGTCTGGTTTGAGAGTGCCAGGTGGCTCCTGCAAACTGACACCCAGAACAGTGGCTTGTGAGTTTTGTTTCCCAGGGAAAAAGCCTGTAAAATGGTTCAGGGTCCTGTGGCCTTAAATTGCCGGGTGACTCCTGGAATTCCGCATCTCACCAGATGTTTCCCAGACGCAAGGTGGCACCAGTGCCAACTTGGTCTACTTTGAGAGTGTCAAGTGGGTCCTGAAAACTGACACCCAGAACAGTGGCTTGTGAGTTTTGTTTCCCAGGGAAAAAGCCTGTACAATGGTTCAGGGTCCTGCGGCCTTAAATTGCCGGGTGACTCCTGGAATTCGGCCTCTCGCAGGATGCCTCCCAGACGCAAGGTGGCACCAGTGCCAACTAGGTCTGGTTTAAGAGTGCCAAGTGGGTCCTGAAAACTGACACCCAGAACAGTGACTTGTGAGTTTTGTTTCCCAGGGAAAAATCCTGTACAATGGTTCAGGGGCCTGAGACCTTAAATTGCCGGGTGCCTCCTGGAGTTCGGCCTCTCGCAGGATGCTTCCCAGACGCAAGGTGGCACCAGTGCCAACTTGGTCTGGTTTAAGAGTGCCAAGTGGGTCCTGAAAACTGACACCCAGAACAGTGACTTGTGAGTTTTGTTTCCCAGGGAAAAATCCTGTACAATGGTTCAGGGGCCTTTGGCCTTAAATTGCCAGGTACCTCCTGGAATTCGGCCTCGCGCAGGATGCCTCCCAGACGCAAGGTAGCACATGTTCCAAATTGGTCTGGTTTAAGAGTGCAAAGTGGGTCCTGAAAACTGATACCCAGAACAGTGGCTTGTGAGTTTTGTTTCCCAGGGAAAAAGCCTGTAAAATGGTTCAGGGTCTTGCGGCCTTAAATTGCCGGGTGACTCCTTGAATTCCGCATCTCACCAGATGTTTCCCAGATGCAAGGTGGCACCAGTGCCAACTTGGTCTGGTTTAAGAGTGCCAAGTGGGTCCTGAAAACTGACACCCAGAACAGTGGCTTGTGAGTTTTGCTTCCCAGGGATAAAGCCTGTACAATGGTTCAGGGTCCTGAGGCCTTAAATTGCCCGGTTGCCTCCTGGAATTGCGCATCTCGCATGATGCCTCCCAGAAGCAAGGTGGCACCAGTGCCAACTTGGTCTGGTTTAAGAGTGCCAAGTGGGTCCTGCAAACTGACACCCAGAACAGTGGCTTGTGAGTTTTGTTTCCCAGGGAAAAAGCCTGTACAATGGTTCAGGGTCCTGCGGCCTTAAATTGCCGGGTGCCTCCTGGAATTCGGCGTCTCGCAGGATGCCTCCCAGACGCAAGGTGGCACCAGTGCCAACTTGGTCTGGTTTGAGAGTGCCAAGTGGGTCCTGAAAACTGACACCCAGAACAGTGGCTTGTGAGTTTTGTTTCCCAGGGAAAAAGCCTGTACAATGGTTCAGGGTCCTGAGGCCTTAAATTGCCAATTGCTTCCTTGAATTGCGCCTCTCGCAAGATACCTCCCAGACGCAAGGTGGCACCAGTGCCAACTTGGTCTGGTTTAAGAGTGCCAAGTGGGTCCTGAAAACTGACACCCAGAACAGTGACTTGTGAGTTTTGTTTCCCAGGGAAAAAGCCTGTACAATGGTTCAGGGTCCTGCGGCCTTAAATTGCCCGATGCCTCCTGATATTCGGCGTCTTACAAGATGCCTCCCAGACGCAAGGTGGCACCAGTGCCAGCTTTGTCTGGGTTGAGAGTGCCAAGTGGGTCCTGCAAACTGACACCCAGAACAGTGGCTTCTGAATTTTGTTTTCCAGGGAAAAAGCCTGTAGAATGGTTTTCGGTCCTGCGGCCTTAAATTGCCAGGTGCCTCCTGGAATTGCGCCTCTCGCAGGATGCCTCCCAGACGCAAGGTGGCACCAGTGCCAACTTGGTCTCGTTTGAGAGTGCCAAGTGGGTCCTGAAAACTGACACCCAGAACAGTGGCTTGTGAGTTTTGTTTCCCAGGGAAAAAGCCTGTACAATGGTTGAGGGTCCTGCGGCCTTAAATTGCCAGGTGCCTCCTGGAATTCCGCCTCTCGCAGGATGCCTCCCAGATGCAAGGTGGCACCAGTGCCAACTTGGTCTGGTTTGAGAGTGCCAAGTGGGTCCTGAAAACTGACACCCAGAACAGTGGCTTGTGAGTTTTGTTTCCCAGGGAAAAAGCCTGTACAATGGTTCAGGGTCCTGAGGCCTTAAATTGCCAATTGCTTCCTTGAATTGCGCCTCTCGCAAGATACCTCCCTGACGCAAGGTGGCACCAGTGCCAACTTGGTCTGGTTTGAGAGTGCCAAGTGGGTCCTGAAAACTGACACCCAGAACAGTGGCTTGTGAGTTTTGTTTCCCAGGGAAAAAGCCTGTACAATGGTTCAGGGTCCTGAGGCCTTAAATTGCCAATTGCTTCCTTGAATTGCGCCTCTCGCAAGATACCTCCCAGACGCAAGGTGGCACCAGTGCCAACTTGGTCTGGTTTAAGAGTGCCAAGTGGGTCCTGAAAACTGACACCCAGAACAGTGACTTGTGAGTTTTGTTTCCCAGGGAAAAAGCCTGTACAATGGTTCAGGGTCCTGCGGCCTTAAATTGCCCGATGCCTCCTGATATTCGGCGTCTTACAAGATGCCTCCCAGACGCAAGGTGGCACCAGTGCCATCTTTGTCTGGGTTGAGAGTGCCAAGTGGGTCCTGCAAACTGACACCCAGAACAGTGGCTTCTGAATTTTGTTTTCCAGGGAAAAAGCCTGTAGAATGGTTTTCGGTCCTGCGGCCTTAAATTGCCAGGTGCCTCCTGGAATTGCACCTCTCGCAGGATGCCTCCCAGACGCAAGGTGGCACCAGTGCCAACTTGGTCTCGTTTGAGAGTGCCAAGTGGGTCCTGAAAACTGACACCCAGAACAGTGGCTTGTGAGTTTTGTTTCCCAGGGAAAAAGCCTGTACAATGGTTGAGGGTCCTGCGGCCTTAAATTGCCAGGTGCCTCCTGGAATTCCGCCTCTCGCAGGATGCCTCCCAGATGCAAGGTGGCACCAGTGCCAACTTGGTCTGGTTTAAGAGTGCCAAGTAGGTCCTGAAAACTGACACCCAGAACAGTGGCTTGTGAGTTTTGTTTCCCAGGGAAAAAGCCTGTACAATGGTTCAGATTCACGCGGCCTTAAATTGCCGGGTGCCTCCTGGAATTCGGCGTCTTCCAAGATGCCTCCCAGAAGCATGGTGACACCAGTGCCAGCTTGGTCTGGGTTGAGAGTGCCTAGTGGGTCCTGAAAACTGACACCCAGAACAGTGACTTGTGAGTTTTGTTTCCCAGGGAAAAAGCCTGTAGAATGGTTCAGGGTCCTGCGGCCTTAAATTGCCGGGTGCCTCCTGGAATTCGGCCTCGCGCAGGATGCCTCCCAGACGCAAGGTGGCACCAGTGCCAACTTGGTCTGGTTTAAGAGTGCCAAGTGGGTCCTGAAAACTGACACCCAGAACAGTGACTTGTGAGTTTTGTTTCCCAGGGAAAAATCCTGTACAATGGTTCAGGGGCCTGAGACCTTAAATTGCCAGGTGCCTCCTGGAATTCGGCCTCTCGCAGGATGCTTCCCAGACGCAAGGTGGCAACAGTGCCAACTTGGTCTGGTTTAAGAGTGCCAAGTGGGTCCTGAAAACTGACACCCAGAACAGTGGCTTGTGAGTTTTGTTTCCCAGGGAAAAATCCTGTACAATGGTTCAGGGGCCTTAGGCCTTAAATTGCCAGGTACCTCCTGGAATTCGGCCTCGCGCAGGATGCCTCCCAGACGCAAGGTGGCACATGTTCCAAATTGGCCTGGTTTAAGAGTGCAAAGTGGGTCCTGAAAACTGATACCCAGAACAGTGGCTCGTGAGTTTTGTTTCCCAGGGAAAAAGCCTGTACAATGGTTCAGGGTCTTGCGGCCTTAAATTGCCGGGTGCCTCCTTGAATTCGGCCTCTCGCAGGATGCCTCCCAGACGCAAGGTGGCACCAGTTCCAACTTGGTCTGGTTTAAGAGTGCCAAGTGGGTCCTGAAAACTGACACCCAGAACAGTGGCTTGTGAGTTTTGTTTCCCAGGGAAAAAGCCTGTACAATGGTTCAGGGTCCTGCGGCCTTAAATTGCCGGGTGCCTCCTGGAATTGCACCTCTCGCAGGATGCCTCCCAGACGCAAGGTAGCTCCAGTGGCAACTTGGTCTGGTTTGAGAGTGCCAGGTGGCTCCTGCAAACTGACACCCAGAACAGTGGCTTGTGAGTTTTGTTTCCCAGGGAAAAAGCCTGTAAAATGGTTCAGGGTCCTGTGGCCTTAAATTGCCGGGTGACTCCTGGAATTCCGCATCTCACCAGATGTTTCCCAGACGCAAGGTGGCACCAGTGCCAACTTGGTCTACTTTGAGAGTGTCAAGTGGGTCCTGAAAACTGACACCCAGAACAGTGGCTTGTGAGTTTTGTTTCCCAGGGAAAAAGCCTGTACAATGGTTCAGGGTCCTGCGGCCTTAAATTGCCGGGTGACTCCTGGAATTCGGCCTCTCGCAGGATGCCTCCCAGACGCAAGGTGGCACCAGTGCCAACTAGGTCTGGTTTAAGAGTGCCAAGTGGGTCCTGAAAACTGACACCCAGAACAGTGACTTGTGAGTTTTGTTTCCCAGGGAAAAATCCTGTACAATGGTTCAGGGGCCTGAGACCTTAAATTGCCGGGTGCCTCCTGGAGTTCGGCCTCTCGCAGGATGCTTCCCAGACGCAAGGTGGCACCAGTGCCAACTTGGTCTGGTTTAAGAGTGCCAAGTGGGTCCTGAAAACTGACACCCAGAACAGTGACTTGTGAGTTTTGTTTCCCAGGGAAAAATCCTGTACAATGGTTCAGGGGCCTTTGGCCTTAAATTGCCAGGTACCTCCTGGAATTCGGCCTCGCGCAGGATGCCTCCCAGACGCAAGGTAGCACATGTTCCAAATTGGTCTGGTTTAAGAGTGCCAAGTGGGTCCTGAAAACTGATACCCAGAACAGTGGCTTGTGAGTTTTGTTTCCCAGGGAAAAAGCCTGTAAAATGGTTCAGGGTCTTGCGGCCTTAAATTGCCGGGTGACTCCTTGAATTCCGCATCTCACCAGATGTTTCCCAGATGCAAGGTGGCACCAGTGCCAACTTGGTCTGGTTTAAGAGTGCCAAGTGGGTCCTGAAAACTGACACCCAGAACAGTGGCTTGTGAGTTTTGCTTCCCAGGGATAAAGCCTGTACAATGGTTCAGGGTCCTGAGGCCTTAAATTGCCCGGTTGCCTCCTGGAATTGCGCATCTCGCATGATGCCTCCCAGAAGCAAGGTGGCACCAGTGCCAACTTGGTCTGGTTTAAGAGTGCCAAGTGGGTCCTGCAAACTGACACCCAGAACAGTGGCTTGTGAGTTTTGTTTCCCAGGGAAAAAGCCTGTACAATGGTTCAGGGTCCTGCGGCCTTAAATTGCCGGGTGCCTCCTGGAATTCGGCGTCTCGCAGGATGCCTCCCAGACGCAAGGTGGCACCAGTGCCAACTTGGTCTGGTTTGAGAGTGCCAAGTGGGTCCTGAAAACTGACACCCAGAACAGTGGCTTGTGAGTTTTGTTTCCCAGGGAAAAAGCCTGTACAATGGTTCAGGGTCCTGAGGCCTTAAATTGCCAATTGCTTCCTTGAATTGCGCCTCTCGCAAGATACCTCCCAGACGCAAGGTGGCACCAGTGCCAACTTGGTCTGGTTTAAGAGTGCCAAGTGGGTCCTGAAAACTGACACCCAGAACAGTGACTTGTGAGTTTTGTTTCCCAGGGAAAAAGCCTGTACAATGGTTCAGGGTCCTGCGGCCTTAAATTGCCCGATGCCTCCTGATATTCGGCGTCTTACAAGATGCCTCCCAGACGCAAGGTGGCACCAGTGCCAGCTTTGTCTGGGTTGAGAGTGCCAAGTGGGTCCTGCAAACTGACACCCAGAACAGTGGCTTCTGAATTTTGTTTTCCAGGGAAAAAGCCTGTAGAATGGTTTTCGGTCCTGCGGCCTTAAATTGCCAGGTGCCTCCTGGAATTGCGCCTCTCGCAGGATGCCTCCCAGACGCAAGGTGGCACCAGTGCCAACTTGGTCTCGTTTGAGAGTGCCAAGTGGGTCCTGAAAACTGACACCCAGAACAGTGGCTTGTGAGTTTTGTTTCCCAGGGAAAAAGCCTGTACAATGGTTGAGGGTCCTGCGGCCTTAAATTGCCAGGTGCCTCCTGGAATTCCGCCTCTCGCAGGATGCCTCCCAGATGCAAGGTGGCACCAGTGCCAACTTGGTCTGGTTTGAGAGTGCCAAGTGGGTCCTGAAAACTGACACCCAGAACAGTGGCTTGTGAGTTTTGTTTCCCAGGGAAAAAGCCTGTACAATGGTTCAGGGTCCTGAGGCCTTAAATTGCCAATTGCTTCCTTGAATTGCGCCTCTCGCAAGATACCTCCCTGACGCAAGGTGGCACCAGTGCCAACTTGGTCTGGTTTGAGAGTGCCAAGTGGGTCCTGAAAACTGACACCCAGAACAGTGGCTTGTGAGTTTTGTTTCCCAGGGAAAAAGCCTGTACAATGGTTCAGGGTCCTGAGGCCTTAAATTGCCAATTGCTTCCTTGAATTGCGCCTCTCGCAAGATACCTCCCAGACGCAAGGTGGCACCAGTGCCAACTTGGTCTGGTTTAAGAGTGCCAAGTGGGTCCTGAAAACTGACACCCAGAACAGTGACTTGTGAGTTTTGTTTCCCAGGGAAAAAGCCTGTACAATGGTTCAGGGTCCTGCGGCCTTAAATTGCCCGATGCCTCCTGATATTCGGCGTCTTACAAGATGCCTCCCAGACGCAAGGTGGCACCAGTGCCATCTTTGTCTGGGTTGAGAGTGCCAAGTGGGTCCTGCAAACTGACACCCAGAACAGTGGCTTCTGAATTTTGTTTTCCAGGGAAAAAGCCTGTAGAATGGTTTTCGGTCCTGCGGCCTTAAATTGCCAGGTGCCTCCTGGAATTGCACCTCTCGCAGGATGCCTCCCAGACGCAAGGTGGCACCAGTGCCAACTTGGTCTCGTTTGAGAGTGCCAAGTGGGTCCTGAAAACTGACACCCAGAACAGTGGCTTGTGAGTTTTGTTTCCCAGGGAAAAAGCCTGTACAATGGTTGAGGGTCCTGCGGCCTTAAATTGCCAGGTGCCTCCTGGAATTCCGCCTCTCGCAGGATGCCTCCCAGATGCAAGGTGGCACCAGTGCCAACTTGGTCTGGTTTAAGAGTGCCAAGTAGGTCCTGAAAACTGACACCCAGAACAGTGGCTTGTGAGTTTTGTTTCCCAGGGAAAAAGCCTGTACAATGGTTCAGATTCACGCGGCCTTAAATTGCCGGGTGCCTCCTGGAATTCGGCGTCTTCCAAGATGCCTCCCAGAAGCATGGTGACACCAGTGCCAGCTTGGTCTGGGTTGAGAGTGCCTAGTGGGTCCTGAAAACTGACACCCAGAACAGTGACTTGTGAGTTTTGTTTCCCAGGGAAAAAGCCTGTAGAATGGTTCAGGGTCCTGCGGCCTTAAATTGCCGGGTGCCTCCTGGAATTCGGCCTCGCGCAGGATGCCTCCCAGACGCAAGGTGGCACCAGTGCCAACTTGGTCTGGTTTAAGAGTGCCAAGTGGGTCCTGAAAACTGACACCCAGAACAGTGACTTGTGAGTTTTGTTTCCCAGGGAAAAATCCTGTACAATGGTTCAGGGGCCTGAGACCTTAAATTGCCAGGTGCCTCCTGGAATTCGGCCTCTCGCAGGATGCTTCCCAGACGCAAGGTGGCAACAGTGCCAACTTGGTCTGGTTTAAGAGTGCCAAGTGGGTCCTGAAAACTGACACCCAGAACAGTGGCTTGTGAGTTTTGTTTCCCAGGGAAAAATCCTGTACAATGGTTCAGGGGCCTTAGGCCTTAAATTGCCAGGTACCTCCTGGAATTCGGCCTCGCGCAGGATGCCTCCCAGACGCAAGGTGGCACATGTTCCAAATTGGCCTGGTTTAAGAGTGCAAAGTGGGTCCTGAAAACTGATACCCAGAACAGTGGCTCGTGAGTTTTGTTTCCCAGGGAAAAAGCCTGTACAATGGTTCAGGGTCTTGCGGCCTTAAATTGCCGGGTGCCTCCTTGAATTCGGCCTCTCGCAGGATGCCTCCCAGACGCAAGGTGGCACCAGTTCCAACTTGGTCTGGTTTAAGAGTGCCAAGTGGGTCCTGAAAACTGACACCCAGAACAGTGGCTTGTGAGTTTTGTTTCCCAGGGAAAAAGCCTGTACAATGGTTCAGGGTCCTGCGGCCTTAAATTGCCGGGTGCCTCCTGGAATTGCACCTCTCGCAGGATGCCTCCCAGACGCAAGGTAGCTCCAGTGGCAACTTGGTCTGGTTTGAGAGTGCCAGGTGGCTCCTGCAAACTGACACCCAGAACAGTGGCTTGTGAGTTTTGTTTCCCAGGGAAAAAGCCTGTAAAATGGTTCAGGGTCCTGTGGCCTTAAATTGCCGGGTGACTCCTGGAATTCCGCATCTCACCAGATGTTTCCCAGACGCAAGGTGGCACCAGTGCCAACTTGGTCTACTTTGAGAGTGTCAAGTGGGTCCTGAAAACTGACACCCAGAACAGTGGCTTGTGAGTTTTGTTTCCCAGGGAAAAAGCCTGTACAATGGTTCAGGGTCCTGCGGCCTTAAATTGCCGGGTGACTCCTGGAATTCGGCCTCTCGCAGGATGCCTCCCAGACGCAAGGTGGCACCAGTGCCAACTAGGTCTGGTTTAAGAGTGCCAAGTGGGTCCTGAAAACTGACACCCAGAACAGTGACTTGTGAGTTTTGTTTCCCAGGGAAAAATCCTGTACAATGGTTCAGGGGCCTGAGACCTTAAATTGCCGGGTGCCTCCTGGAGTTCGGCCTCTCGCAGGATGCTTCCCAGACGCAAGGTGGCACCAGTGCCAACTTGGTCTGGTTTAAGAGTGCCAAGTGGGTCCTGAAAACTGACACCCAGAACAGTGACTTGTGAGTTTTGTTTCCCAGGGAAAAATCCTGTACAATGGTTCAGGGGCCTTTGGCCTTAAATTGCCAGGTACCTCCTGGAATTCGGCCTCGCGCAGGATGCCTCCCAGACGCAAGGTAGCACATGTTCCAAATTGGTCTGGTTTAAGAGTGCAAAGTGGGTCCTGAAAACTGATACCCAGAACAGTGGCTTGTGAGTTTTGTTTCCCAGGGAAAAAGCCTGTAAAATGGTTCAGGGTCTTGCGGCCTTAAATTGCCGGGTGACTCCTTGAATTCCGCATCTCACCAGATGTTTCCCAGATGCAAGGTGGCACCAGTGCCAACTTGGTCTGGTTTAAGAGTGCCAAGTGGGTCCTGAAAACTGACACCCAGAACAGTGGCTTGTGAGTTTTGCTTCCCAGGGATAAAGCCTGTACAATGGTTCAGGGTCCTGAGGCCTTAAATTGCCCGGTTGCCTCCTGGAATTGCGCATCTCGCATGATGCCTCCCAGAAGCAAGGTGGCACCAGTGCCAACTTGGTCTGGTTTAAGAGTGCCAAGTGGGTCCTGCAAACTGACACCCAGAACAGTGGCTTGTGAGTTTTGTTTCCCAGGGAAAAAGCCTGTACAATGGTTCAGGGTCCTGCGGCCTTAAATTGCCGGGTGCCTCCTGGAATTCGGCGTCTCGCAGGATGCCTCCCAGACGCAAGGTGGCACCAGTGCCAACTTGGTCTGGTTTGAGAGTGCCAAGTGGGTCCTGAAAACTGACACCCAGAACAGTGGCTTGTGAGTTTTGTTTCCCAGGGAAAAAGCCTGTACAATGGTTCAGGGTCCTGAGGCCTTAAATTGCCAATTGCTTCCTTGAATTGCGCCTCTCGCAAGATACCTCCCAGACGCAAGGTGGCACCAGTGCCAACTTGGTCTGGTTTAAGAGTGCCAAGTGGGTCCTGAAAACTGACACCCAGAACAGTGACTTGTGAGTTTTGTTTCCCAGGGAAAAAGCCTGTACAATGGTTCAGGGTCCTGCGGCCTTAAATTGCCCGATGCCTCCTGATATTCGGCGTCTTACAAGATGCCTCCCAGACGCAAGGTGGCACCAGTGCCAGCTTTGTCTGGGTTGAGAGTGCCAAGTGGGTCCTGCAAACTGACACCCAGAACAGTGGCTTCTGAATTTTGTTTTCCAGGGAAAAAGCCTGTAGAATGGTTTTCGGTCCTGCGGCCTTAAATTGCCAGGTGCCTCCTGGAATTGCGCCTCTCGCAGGATGCCTCCCAGACGCAAGGTGGCACCAGTGCCAACTTGGTCTCGTTTGAGAGTGCCAAGTGGGTCCTGAAAACTGACACCCAGAACAGTGGCTTGTGAGTTTTGTTTCCCAGGGAAAAAGCCTGTACAATGGTTGAGGGTCCTGCGGCCTTAAATTGCCAGGTGCCTCCTGGAATTCCGCCTCTCGCAGGATGCCTCCCAGATGCAAGGTGGCACCAGTGCCAACTTGGTCTGGTTTGAGAGTGCCAAGTGGGTCCTGAAAACTGACACCCAGAACAGTGGCTTGTGAGTTTTGTTTCCCAGGGAAAAAGCCTGTACAATGGTTCAGGGTCCTGAGGCCTTAAATTGCCAATTGCTTCCTTGAATTGCGCCTCTCGCAAGATACCTCCCTGACGCAAGGTGGCACCAGTGCCAACTTGGTCTGGTTTGAGAGTGCCAAGTGGGTCCTGAAAACTGACACCCAGAACAGTGGCTTGTGAGTTTTGTTTCCCAGGGAAAAAGCCTGTACAATGGTTCAGGGTCCTGAGGCCTTAAATTGCCAATTGCTTCCTTGAATTGCGCCTCTCGCAAGATACCTCCCAGACGCAAGGTGGCACCAGTGCCAACTTGGTCTGGTTTAAGAGTGCCAAGTGGGTCCTGAAAACTGACACCCAGAACAGTGACTTGTGAGTTTTGTTTCCCAGGGAAAAAGCCTGTACAATGGTTCAGGGTCCTGCGGCCTTAAATTGCCCGATGCCTCCTGATATTCGGCGTCTTACAAGATGCCTCCCAGACGCAAGGTGGCACCAGTGCCATCTTTGTCTGGGTTGAGAGTGCCAAGTGGGTCCTGCAAACTGACACCCAGAACAGTGGCTTCTGAATTTTGTTTTCCAGGGAAAAAGCCTGTAGAATGGTTTTCGGTCCTGCGGCCTTAAATTGCCAGGTGCCTCCTGGAATTGCACCTCTCGCAGGATGCCTCCCAGACGCAAGGTGGCACCAGTGCCAACTTGGTCTCGTTTGAGAGTGCCAAGTGGGTCCTGAAAACTGACACCCAGAACAGTGGCTTGTGAGTTTTGTTTCCCAGGGAAAAAGCCTGTACAATGGTTGAGGGTCCTGCGGCCTTAAATTGCCAGGTGCCTCCTGGAATTCCGCCTCTCGCAGGATGCCTCCCAGATGCAAGGTGGCACCAGTGCCAACTTGGTCTGGTTTAAGAGTGCCAAGTAGGTCCTGAAAACTGACACCCAGAACAGTGGCTTGTGAGTTTTGTTTCCCAGGGAAAAAGCCTGTACAATGGTTCAGATTCACGCGGCCTTAAATTGCCGGGTGCCTCCTGGAATTCGGCGTCTTCCAAGATGCCTCCCAGAAGCATGGTGACACCAGTGCCAGCTTGGTCTGGGTTGAGAGTGCCTAGTGGGTCCTGAAAACTGACACCCAGAACAGTGACTTGTGAGTTTTGTTTCCCAGGGAAAAAGCCTGTAGAATGGTTCAGGGTCCTGCGGCCTTAAATTGCCGGGTGCCTCCTGGAATTCGGCCTCGCGCAGGATGCCTCCCAGACGCAAGGTGGCACCAGTGCCAACTTGGTCTGGTTTAAGAGTGCCAAGTGGGTCCTGAAAACTGACACCCAGAACAGTGACTTGTGAGTTTTGTTTCCCAGGGAAAAATCCTGTACAATGGTTCAGGGGCCTGAGACCTTAAATTGCCAGGTGCCTCCTGGAATTCGGCCTCTCGCAGGATGCTTCCCAGACGCAAGGTGGCAACAGTGCCAACTTGGTCTGGTTTAAGAGTGCCAAGTGGGTCCTGAAAACTGACACCCAGAACAGTGGCTTGTGAGTTTTGTTTCCCAGGGAAAAATCCTGTACAATGGTTCAGGGGCCTTAGGCCTTAAATTGCCAGGTACCTCCTGGAATTCGGCCTCGCGCAGGATGCCTCCCAGACGCAAGGTGGCACATGTTCCAAATTGGCCTGGTTTAAGAGTGCAAAGTGGGTCCTGAAAACTGATACCCAGAACAGTGGCTCGTGAGTTTTGTTTCCCAGGGAAAAAGCCTGTACAATGGTTCAGGGTCTTGCGGCCTTAAATTGCCGGGTGCCTCCTTGAATTCGGCCTCTCGCAGGATGCCTCCCAGACGCTAAGCAACACCAGTGCCAACTTGGTCTGATTTAAGAATGCCAAGTGGGTCCTGAAAACTGACACCCAGAACAGTGGCTTGTGAGTTTTGTATCCCAGGGAAAAAGCCTGTACAATGGTTCAGGTTCACGCGGCCTTAAATTGCCAGGTGCCTCCTGGAATTCCGCATCTCGCCAGATGTTTCCAAGACGCTAAGCAACACCAGTACCAACTTGGTCTGGTTTAAGAATGCCAAGTGGGTCCTGAAAACTGACACCCAGAACAGTGGCTTGTGAGTTTTGTTTCCCAGGGAAAAAGCCTGTACAATGGTTGAGGGTCCTGCGGCCTTAAATTGCCGGGTGCCTCCTGGAATTCGGCCTCTCGCAGGATGCCTCCCAGACGCAAGGTGGCACCAGTGCCAACTTGGTCTGGTTTAAGAGTGCCAAGTGGGTCCTGAAAACTGACACCCAGAACAGTGGCTTGTGAGTTTTGTTTCCCAGGGAAAAAGCCTGTACAATGGTTCAGGGTCCTGCGGCCTTAAATTGCCGGGTGCCTCCTGGAATTGCGCCTCTCGCAGGATGCCTCCCAGACGCAGGGTGGCACCAGTTCCAACTTGGTCTGGTTTAAGAGTGCCAAGTGGGTCCTGAAAACTGACACCCAGAACAGTGGCTTGTGAGTTTTGTTTCCCAGGGAAAAAGCCTGTACAATGGTTCAGGGTCCTGCGGCCTTAAATTGCCGGGTGTCTCCTGGAATTGCGCCTCTCGCAGGATGCCTCCCAGACGCAAGGTGGCACCAGTGCCAACTTGGTCTGGTTTGAGAGTGCAAAGTGGGTCCTGAAAACTGACACCCAGAACAGTGGCTTGTGAGTTTGGTTTCCCAGGGAAAAAGCCTGTACAATGGTTCAGGGTCCTGCGGTCTTAAATTGCCGGGTGCCTCCTGGAATTCCGCCTCTCGCAGGATGCCTCCCAGACGCAAGGTGGCACCAGTGCCAACTAGGTCTGGTTTAAGAGTGCCAAGTGGGTCCTGAAAACTGACACCCAGAACAGTGACTTGTGAGTTTTGTTTCCCAGGGAAAAATCCTGTACAATGGTTCAGGGGCCTGAGACCTTAAATTGCCGGGTGCCTCCTGGAGTTCGGCCTCTCGCAGGATGCTTCCCAGACGCAAGGTGGCACCAGTGCCAACTTGGTCTGGTTTAAGAGTGCCAAGTGGGTCCTGAAAACTGACACCCAGAACAGTGACTTGTGAGTTTTGTTTCCCAGGGAAAAATCCTGTACAATGGTTCAGGGGCCTTTGGCCTTAAATTGCCAGGTACCTCCTGGAATTCGGCCTCGCGCAGGATGCCTCCCAGACGCAAGGTAGCACATGTTCCAAATTGGTCTGGTTTAAGAGTGCAAAGTGGGTCCTGAAAACTGATACCCAGAACAGTGGCTTGTGAGTTTTGTTTCCCAGGGAAAAAGCCTGTAAAATGGTTCAGGGTCTTGCGGCCTTAAATTGCCGGGTGACTCCTTGAATTCCGCATCTCACCAGATGTTTCCCAGATGCAAGGTGGCACCAGTGCCAACTTGGTCTGGTTTAAGAGTGCCAAGTGGGTCCTGCAAACTGACACCCAGAACAGTGGCTTGTGAGTTTTGTTTCCCAGGGAAAAAGCCTGTACAATGGTTCAGGGTCCTGCGGCCTTAAATTGCCGGGTGCCTCCTGGAATTCGGCGTCTCGCAGGATGCCTCCCAGACACAAGGTGGCACCAGTGCCAACTTGGTCTGGTTTGAGAGTGCCAAGTGGGTCCTGAAAACTGACACCCAGAACAGTGGCTTGTGAGTTTTGTTTCCCAGGGAAAAAGCCTGTACAATGGTTCAGGGGCCTGAGGCCTTAAATTGCCAATTGCTTCCTTGAATTGCGCCTCTCGCAAGATACCTCCCAGACGCAAGGTGGCACCAGTGCCAACTTGGTCTGGTTTAAGAGTGCCAAGTGGGTCCTGAAAACTGACACCCAGAACAGTGGCTTGTGAGTTTTGTTTCCCAGGGAAAAAGCCTGTACAATGGTTCAGGGTCCTGCGGCCTTAAATTGCCGGGTGCCTCCTGGAATTCGGCCTCGCGCAGGATGCCTCCCAGACGCAAGGTGGCACCAGTGCCAACTTGGTCTGGTTTAAGAGTGCCAAGTGGGTCCTGAAAACTGACACCCAGAACAGTGACTTGTGAGTTTTGTTTCCCAGGGAAAAATCCTGTACAATGGTTCAGGGGCCTGAGACCTTAAATTGCCAGGTGCCTCCTGGAATTCGGCCTCTCGCAGGATGCTTCCCAGACGCAAGGTGGCAACAGTGCCAACTTGGTCTGGTTTAAGAGTGCCAAGTGGGTCCTGAAAACTGACACCCAGAACAGTGGCTTGTGAGTTTTGTTTCCCAGGGAAAAAGCCTGTACAATGGTTCAGGGGCCTTAGGCCTTAAATTGCCAGGTACCTCCTGGAATTCGGCCTCGCGCAGGATGCCTCCCAGACGCAAGGTGGCACATGTTCCAAATTGGACTGGTTTAAGAGTGCAAAGTGGGTCCTGAAAACTGATACCCAGAACAGTGGCTCGTGAGTTTTGTTTCCCAGGGAAAAAGCCTGTACAATGGTTCAGGGTCTTGCGGCCTTAAATTGCCGGGTGACTCCTTGAATTCCGCATCTCACCAGATGTTTCCCAGATGCAAGGTGGCACCAGTGCCAACTTGGTCTGCTTTGAGAGTGTCAAGTGGGTCCTGAAAACTGACACCCAGAACAGTGGCTTGTGAGTTTTGTTTCCCAGGGAAAAATCCTGTACAATGGTTCAGGGGCCTGAGACCTTAAATTGCCGGGTGCCTCCTGGAATTCCGCATCTCGCCAGGTTTTTCCCAGACGCTAACCAACACCAGTTCCAACTTGGTCTGGTTTAAGAGTGCCAAGTGGGTCCTGCAAACTGACACCCAGAACAGTGGCTTCTGAATATTTTTTCCCAGGGAAAAAGCCTGTAGAATGGTTTTGGGTCCTGCGGCCTTAAAATGCCGGGTGCCTCCTGGAATTCCCCCTCTCGCAGGATGCCTCCCAGACGCAAGGTGGCACCTGTGCCAACTTGTTCTGGTTTGAGAGTACCAAGTGGGTCCGGCAAACTGACACCCAGAACAGTGGCTTGTGAGTTTTGTTTCCCAGGGAAAAAGCGTGTACAATGGTTCAGGGGCCTGAGGCCTTAAGTTGCCTTTGCCTCCTGGAGATCCGCCTCTCACAGGATGCCTCCCAGGCGCAAAATGACACCAGTGCCAACTTGGTCTGGTTTAAGAGTGCCAAGTGGGTCCTGAAAACTGACACCCAGAACAGTGGCTTGTGAGTTTTGTTTCCCAGGGAAAAAGCCTGTACAATGGTTGAGGGTCCTGCGGCCTTAAATTGCCGGGTGCCTCCTGGAATTCGGCCTCTCGCAGGATGCCTCCCAGACGCAAGGTGGCACCAGTGCCAACTTGGTCTGGTTTAAGAGTGCCAAGTGGGTCCTGAAAACTGACACCCAGAACAGTGGCTTGTGAGTTTTGTTTCCCAGGGAAAAAGCCTGTACAATGGTTCAGGGTCCTGCGGCCTTAAATTGCCGGGTGCCTCCTGGAATTGCGCCTCTCGCAGGATGCCTCCCAGACGCAAGGTGGCACCAGTGCCAACTTGGTCTGGTTTAAGAGTGCCAAGTGGGTCCTGAAAACTGACACCCAGAACAGTGGCTTGTGAGTTTTGTTTCCCAGGGAAAAAGCCTGTACAATGGTTCAGGGTCCTGCGGCCTTAAATTGCGGGGTGCCTCCTGGAATTCCGCATCTCGCCAATTGTTTCCCAGACGCTCAGCAACACCAGTGCCAACTTGGTCTGGTTTAAGAGTGTCAAGTGGGTCCTGGATACTGACACCCAGAACAGTGGCTTCTGAATATTTTTTCCCAGGGAAAAAGCCTGTAGAATGGTTTTGGGTCCTGCGGCCTTAAATTGCCGGGTGCCTCCTGGAATTGCGCCTCTCGCAGGATGCCTCCCAGACGTAAGGTGGCACCAGTGCCAACTTGGTCTGCTTTGAGAGTGTCAAGTGGGTCCTGAAAACTGACACCCAGAACAGTGGCTTGTGAGTTTTGTTTCCCAGGGAAAAAGCCTGTACAATGGTTCAGGGTCCTGCGGCCTTAAATTGCCAGGTGCCTCCTGGAATTCGGCCTCTCGCAGGATGCCTCCCAGACGCAAGGTGGCACCAGTGCCAACTTGGTCTGGTTTGAGAGTGCCAAGTGGGTCCTGAAAACTGACACCCAGAACAGTGGCTTGTGAGTTTTGTTTCCCAGGGAAAAAGCCTGTACAATGGTTCAGGGGCCTGAGGCCTTAAATTGTCGGGTGCCTCCTGGAATTCGGCCACTCGCAGGATGCCTCCCAGACGCAAGGTGGCACCAGTTCCAACTTGGTCTGGTTTAAGAGTGCCAAGTGGGTCCTGAAAACTGACACCCAGAACAGTGGCTTCTGAGTTTTGTTTCCCAGGGAAAAAGCCTGTACAATGGTTCAGGGTCCTGCGGCCTTAAATTGCCGGGTGCCTCCTGGAATTGCACCTCTCGCAGGATGCCTCCCAGACGCAAGGTGGCACCAGTGGCAACTTGGTCTGGTTTGAGAGTGCCAGGTGGCTCCTGCAAACTGACACCCAGAACAGTGGCTTGTGAGTTTTGTTTCCCAGGGAAAAAGCCTGTACAATGGTTCAGGGTCCTGCGGCCTTAAATTGCCGGGTGACTCCTGGAATTCCGCATCTCACCAGATGTTTCCCAGACGCAAGGTGGCACCAGTGCCAACTTGGTCTGCTTTGAGAGTGTCAAGTGGGTCCTGAAAACTGACACCCAGAACAGTGGCTTGTGAGTTTTGTTTCCCAGGGAAAAATCCTGTACAATGGTTCAGGGGCCTGAGGCCTTAAATTGCCGGGTGCCTCCTTGAATTGCGCCTCTCGCAGGATGCCTCCCAGACGCTAAGCAACACCAGTGCCAACTTGGTCTGATTTAAGAATGCCAAGTGGGTCCTGAAAACTGACACCCAGAACAGTGCCATGTGAGTTTTGTTTCCCAGGGAAAAAGCCTGTACAATGGTTCAGGGTCCTGCGGCCTTAAATTGCCGGTTGCCTCCTGGAATTCGGACTCTCGCAGGATGCCTCCCAGACGCAAGGTGGCACCAGTGCCAACTTGGTCTGGTTTAAGAGTGCCAAGTGGGTCCTGCAAACTGACACCCAGAACAGTGGCTTGTGAGTTTTGTTTCCCAGGGAAAAAGCCTGTACAATGGTTCAGGGTCCTGCGGCCTTAAATTGCCGGTTGCCTCCTGGAATTCGGACTCTCGCAGGATGCCTCCCAGACGCAAGGTGGCACCAGTGCCAACTTGGTCTGGTTTAAGAGTGCCAAGTGGGTCCTGCAAACTGACACCCAGAACAGTGGCTTGTGAGTTTTGTTTCCCAGGGAAAAAGCCTGTACAATGGTTCAGGGTCCTGCGGCCTTAAATTGCCGGGTGCCACCTGGAATTCGGCCTCTCGCAGGATGCCTCCCAGACGCAAGGTGGCACCAGTGCCAACTTGGTCTGGTTTAAGAGTGCCAAGTGGGTCCTGAAAACTGACACCCAGAACAGTGGCTTGTGAGTTTTGTTTCCCAGGGAAAAAGCCTGTACAATGGTTCAGGGTCCTGCGGCCTTAAATTGCCGGGTGCCTCCTGGAATTGCGCCTCTCGCAGGATGCCTCCCAGACGCAAGGTGGCACCAGTGCCTACTAGGTCTGGTTTAAGAGTGCCAAGTGGGTCCTGAAAACTGACACCCAGAACAGTGGCTTCTGAATTTTGTTTCCCAGGGAAAGAGCCTGTACAATGGTTCAGGTTCACGCGGCCTTAAATTGCGAGGTGCCTCCTGGAATTCGGCGTCTTGCAAGATGCCTCCCAGAAGCATGGTGACACCAGTGCCAGCTTGGTCTGGGTTGAGAGTGCCAAGTGTGTCCTGCAAACTGACACCCAGAACAGTGGCTTGTGAGTTTTGTTTCCCAGGGAAAAAGCCTGTACAATGGTTCAGGGTCCTGCGGCCTTAAATTGCCGGGTGACTCCTGGAATTCCGCATCTCACCAGATGTTTCCCAGACGCAAGGTGGCACCAGTGCCAACTTGGTCTGCTTTGAGAGTGTCAAGTGGGTCCTGAAAACTGACACCCAGAACAGTGGCTTGTGAGTTTTGTTTCCCAGGGAAAAAGCCTGTACAATGGTTCAGGGGCCTGAGGCCTTAAATTGCCGGGTGCCTCCTTGAATTGCGCCTCTCGCAGGATGCCTCCCAGACGCTAAGCAACACCAGTGCCAACTTGGTCTGATTTAAGAATGCCAAGTGGGTCCTGAAAACTGACACCCAGAACAGTGGCTTGTGAGTTTTGTTTCCCAGGGAAAAAGCCTGTACAATGGTTCAGGGGCCTGAGGCCTTAAATTGCCGGGTGCCTCCTTGAATTGCGCCTCTCGCAGGATGCCTCCCAGACGCTAAGCAACACCAGTGCCAACTTGGTCTGATTTAAGAATGCCAAGTGGGTCCTGAAAACTGACACCCAGAACAGTGGCTTGTGGGTTTTGTTTCCCAGGGAAAAAGCCTGTACAATGGTTCAGGTTCACGCGGCCTTAAATTGCCGGGTGCCTCCTGGAATTCCGCATCTCGCCAGATGTTTCCCAGACGCTAAGCAACACCAGTGCCAACTTGGTCTGGTTTGAGAGTGCCAAGTGTGTCCTGCAAACTGACACCCAGAACAGTGGCTTGTGAATTTTGTTTCCCAGGGAAAAAGCCTGTACAATGGTTCAGGGTCCTGCGGCCTTAAATTGCCGGTTGCCTCCTGGAATTCGGACTCTCGCAGGATGCCTCCCAGACGCAAGGTGGCACCAGTGCCAACTTGGTCTGGTTTAAGAGTGCCAAGTGGGTCCTGCAAACTGACACCCAGAACAGTGGCTTGTGAGTTTTGTTTCCCAGGGAAAAAGCCTGTAAAATGGTTGAGAGTCCTGCGGCCTTAAATTGCCGGGTGCCTCCTGGAATTCGGCCTCTCGCAGGATGCCTCCCAGACGCAAGGTGGCACCAGTGCCAACTTGGTCTGGTTTAAGAGTGCCAAGTGGGTCCTGAAAACTGACACCCAGAACAGTGGCTTGTGAGTTTTGTTTCCCAGGGAAAAAGCCTGTACAATGGTTCAGGGTCCTGCGGCCTTAAATTGCCGGGTGCCTCCTGGAATTCCGCCTCTCGCAGGATGCCTCCCAGACGCAAGGTGGCACCAGTGCCAACTAGGTCTGGTTTAAGAGTGCCAAGTGGGTCCTGAAAACTGACACCCAGAACAGTGACTTGTGAGTTTTGTTTCCCAGGGAAAAATCCTGTACAATGGTTCAGGGGCCTGAGACCTTAAATTGCCGGGTGCCTCCTGGAATTCGGCCTCTCGCAGGATGCCTCCCAGACGCAAGGTGGCACCAGTGCCAACTTGGTCTGGTTTAAGAGTGCCAAGTGGGTCCTGAAAACTGACACCCAGAACAGTGGCTTGTGAGTTTTGTTTCCCAGGGAAAAATCGTGTGCAATGGTTCAGGGGCCTTAGGCCTTAAATTGCCATGTACCTCCTGGAATTCGGCCTCGCGCAGGATGCCTTCCAGACGCAAGGTGGCACATGTTCCAAATTGGTCTGGTTTAAGAGTGCAAAGTGGGTCCTGAAAACTGATACCCAGAACAGTGGCTTGTGAGTTTTGTTTCCCAGGGAAAAAGCCTGTAAAATGGTTCAGGGTCTTGCGGCCTTAAATTGCCGGGTGACTCCTTGAATTCCGCATCTCACCAGATGTTTCCCAGATGCAAGGTGGCACCAGTGCCAACTTGGTCTGCTTTGAGAGTGTCAAGTGGGTCCTGAAAACTGACACCCAGAACAGTGGCTTGTGAGTTTTGTTTCCCAGGGAAAAAGCCTGTACAATGGTTCAGGGGCCTGAGGCCTTAAATTGCTGGGTGCCTCCTGGAATTCGGACTCTCGCAGGGTGCCTCCCAGAGGCAAAATGACACCATTTCCAACTTGGTCTGGTTTAAGAGTGCCAAGTGGGTCCTGCAAACTGACACCCAGAACAGTGGCTTCTGAATATTTTTTCCAAGGGAAAAAGCCTGTAGAATGGTTTTGGGTCCTGCGGCCTTAAATAGCCGGGTGCCTCCTGGAATTCCCCCTCTCGCAGGATGCCTCCCAGACGCAAGGTGGCACCAGTGCCAACTTGGTCTGGTTTGAGAGTACCAAGTGGGTCCGGCAAACTGACACCCAGAACAGTGGCTTGTGAGTTTTGTTTCCCAGGGAAAAAGCGTGTACAATGGTTCAGGGGCCTGAGGCCTTAAGTTGCCGTTGCCTCCTGCAGATCCGCCTCTCACAGGATGCCTCCCAGGCGCAACATGACACCAGTGCCAACTTGGTCTGGTTTAAGAGTGCCAAGTGGGTCCTGAAAACTGACACCCAGAACAGTGACTTGTGAGTTTTGTTTCCCAGGGAAAAAGTCTGTACAATGGTTCAGGGGCCTGCGGCCTTAAATTGCCGGGTGCCTCCTGGAATTCGGCCACTCGCAGGATGCCTCCCAGACACAAGGTGGCACCAGTGCCAACTTGGTCTGGTTTAAGAGTGCCAAGTGGGTCCTGAAAACTGACACCCAGAACAGTGGCTTGTGAGTTTTGTTTCCCAGGGAAAAAGCCTGTACAATGGTTCAGGGTCCTGCGGCCTTAAATTGCCGGGTGCCTCCTGGAATTGCGCCTCTCGCAGGATGCCTCCCAGACGCAAGGTGGCACCAGTGCCAACTTGGTCTGCTTTGAGAGTGTCAAGTGGGTCCTGAAAACTGACACCCAGAACAGTGGCTTGTGAGTTTTGTTTCCCAGGGAAAAATCCTGTACAATGGTTCAGGGGCCTGAGGCCTTAAATTGCCGGGTGCCTCCTTGAATTCGGCCTCTCGCAGGATGCCTCACAGACGCTAAGCAACACCAGTGCCAACTTGGTCTGATTTAAGAATGCCAAGTGGATCCTGAAAACTGACACCCAGAACAGTGGCTTGTGAGTTTTGTTTCCCAGGGAAAAAGCCTGTACAATGGTTCAGGGGCCTGCGGTCTTAAATTGCCGGTGCCTCCTGGAATTCGGCCTCTCGCAGGATGCCTCCCAGATGCGAGGTGGCACCAGTGCCAACTTGGTCTGGTTTAAGAGTGCCAAGTGGGTCCTGAAAACTGACACCCAGAACAGTGGCTTGTGAGTTTTGTTTCCCAGGGAAAAAGCCTGTACAATGGTTCAGGGTCCTGCGGCCTTAAATTGCCGGATGCCTCCTGGAATTCGGCGTCTTGCAAGATGCCTCCCAGAAGCATGGTGGCACCAGTGCCAGCTTGGTCTGCGTTGAGAGTGTCAAGTGGGTCCTGCAAACTGACACCCAGAACAGTGGCTTCTGAATTTTGTTTTCCAGGGAAAAAGCCTGTAGAATGGTTTTTGGTCCTGCGGCCTTAAATTGCCGGGTGCCTCCTGGAATTCAGCCTCTCGCAGGATGCCTCCCAGACGCAAGGTGGCACCAGTTCCAACTTGGTCTGCTTTGAGAGTGTCAAGTGGGTCCTGAAAACTGACACCCAGAACAGTGGCTTGTGAGTTTTGTTTCCCAGGGAAAAATCCTGTACAATGGTTCAGGGGCCTGAGGCCTTAAATTGCCGGGTGCCTCCTGGAATTCGCCCTCTCGCAGGATGCCTCCCAGACACAAGGTGGCACCAGTGCCAACTTGGTCTGGTTTAAGAGTGCCAAGTGGGTCCTGAAAACTGACACCCAGAACAGTGGCTTGTGAGTTTTGTTTCCCAGGGAAAAAGCCTGTACAATGGTTCAGGGGCCTTAGGCCTTAAATTGCCGGGTGCCTCCTGGAATTCGGCCTCTCACAGGATGCCTCCCAGACGCAAGGTGGCACATGTTCCAAATTGGTCTGGTTTAAGAGTGCAAAGTGGGTCCTGAAAACTGATACCCAGAACAGTGGCTTGTGAGTTTTGTTTCCCAGGGAAAAAGCCTGTACAATGGTTCAGGGTCCTGAGGCCTTAAATTGCCGGGTGCCTCCTGGAATTCGGACTCTCGCAGAATGCCTCCCAGACGCAAGGTGGCACCAGTGCCAACTTGGTCTGGTTTAAGAGTGCCAAGTGGGTCCTGAAAACTGACACCCAGAACAGTGGCTTGTGAGTTTTGTTTCCCAGGGAAAAAGCCTGTACAATGGTTCAGGGTCCTGCGGCCTTAAATTGCGGGGTGCCTCCTGGAATTCCGCATCTCGCCAATTGTTTCCCAGACGCTCAGCAACACCAGTGCCAACTTGGTCTGGTTTAAGAGTGTCAAGTGGGTCCTGGAAACTGACACCCAGAACAGTGGCTTCTGAATATTTTTTCGCAGGGAAAAAGCCTGTAGAATGGTTTTGGGTCCTGCGGCCTTAAATTGCCGGGTGCCTCCTGGAATTGCGCCTCTCGAAGGATGCCTCCCAGACGCAAGGTGGCACCAGTGCCAACTTGGTCTGCTCTGAGAGTGCCAAGTGGGTCCTGAAAACTGACACCCAGAACAGTGGCTTGTGAGTTTTGTTTCCCAGGGAAAAAGCCTGTACAATGGTTCAGGGTCCTGCGGCCTTAAATTGCCGGGTGCCTCCTGGAATTCCGCCTCTCGCAGGATGCCTCCCAGACGCAAGGTGGCACCAGTGCCAACTAGGTCTGGTTTAAGAGTGCCAAGTTGGTCCTGAAAACTGACACCCAGAACAGTGACTTGTGAGTTTTGTTTCCCAGGGAAAAATCCTGTACAATGGTTCAGGGGCCTGAGACCTTAAATTGCCGGGTGCCTCCTGGAATTCGGCCTCTCGCAGGATGCCTCCCAGACGCAAGGTGGCACCAGTGCCAACTTGGTCTGGTTTAAGAGTGCCAAGTGGGTCCTGAAAACTGACACCCAGAACAGTGGCTTGTGAGTTTTGTTTCCCAGGGAAAAATCGTGTGCAATGGTTCAGGGGCCTTAGGCCTTAAATTGCCAGGTACCTCCTGGAATTCGGCCTCGCGCAGGATGCCTCCCAGACTCAAGGTGGCACATGTTCCAAATTGGTCTGGTTTAAGAGTGCAAAGTGGGTCCTGAAAACTGATACCCAGAACAGTGGCTCGTGAGTTTTGTTTCCCAGGGAAAAAGCCTGTAAAATGGTTCAGGGTCTTGCGGCCTTAAATAGCCGGGTGACTCCTTGAATTCCGCATCTCACCAGATGTTTCCCAGATGCAAGGTGGCACCAGTGCCAACTTGGTCTGCTTTGAGAGTGTCAAGTGGGTCCTGAAAACTGACACCCAGAACAGTGGCTTGTGAGTTTTGTTTCCCAGGGAAAAAGCCTGTACAATGGTTCAGGGGCCTGAGGCCTTAAATTGCTGGGTGCCTCCTGGAATTCGGACTCTCGCAGGGTGCCTCCCAGAGGCAAAATGACACCATTTCCAACTTGGTCAGGTTTAAGAGTGCCAAGTGGGTCCTTCAAACTGACACCCAGAACAGTGGCTTCTGAATATTTTTTCCAAGGGAAAAAGCCTGTAGAATGGTTTTGGGTCCTGCGGCCTTAAATAGCCGGGTGCCTCCTGGAATTCCCCCTCTCGCAGGATGCCTCCCAGACGCAAGGTGGCACCAGTGCCAACTTGGTCTGGTTTGAGAGTACCAAGTGGGTCCGGCAAACTGACACCCAGAACAGTGGCTTGTGAGTTTTGTTTCCCAGGGAAAAAGCGTGTACAATGGTTCAGGGGCCTGAGGCCTTAAGTTGCCGTTGCCTCCTGCAGATCCGCCTCTCACAGGATGCCTCCCAGGCGCAACATGACACCAGTGCCAACTTGGTCTGGTTTAAGAGTGCCAAGTGGGTCCTGAAAACTGACACCCAGAACAGTGCCATGTGTGTTTTGTTTCCCAGGGAAAAATCCTGTACAATGGTTCAGGGGCCTGAGGCCTTAAATTGCCGGGTGCCTCCTGGAATTCGGCCTCTCGCAGGATGCCTCCCAGACGCTAAGCAACACCAGTGCCAACTTGGTCTGGTTTAAGAGTGCCAAGTGGGTCCTGAAAACTGACACCCAGAACAGTGGCTTGTGAGTTTTGTTTCCCAGGGAAAAAGCCTGTACAATGGTTCAGGTTCACGCGGCCTTAAATTGCCAGGTGCCTCCTGGAATTCCGCATCTCGCCAGATGTTTCCAAGACGCTAAGCAACACCAGTGCCAACTTGGTCTGGTTTGAGAGTGCCAAGTGTGTCCTGCAAACTGACACCCAGAACAGTGGCTTGTGAGTTTTGTTGCCCAGGGAAAAAGCCTGTACAATGGTTCAGGGTCCTGCGGCCTTAAATTGCCGGATGCCTCCTGGAATTCGGCGTCTTGCAAGATGCCTCCCAGAAGCATGGTGGCACCAGTGCCAGCTTGGTCTGCGTTGAGAGTGTCAAGTGGGTCCTGCAAACTGACACCCAGAACAGTGGCTTGTGAGTTTTGTTTCCCAGGGAAAAAGCCTGTACAATGGTTCAGGGTCCTGAGGCCTTAAATTGCCGGGTGCCTCCTGGAATTCGGACTCTCGCAGAATGCCTCCCAGACGCAAGGTGGCACCAGTGCCAACTTGGTCTGGTTTAAGAGTGCCAAGTGGGTCCTGAAAACTGACACCCAGAACAGTGGCTTGTGAGTTTTGTTTCCCAGGGAAAAAGCCTGTACAATGGTTCAGGGTCCTGCGGCCTTAAATTGCGGGGTGCCTCCTGGAATTCCGCATCTCGCCAATTGTTTCCCAGACGCTCAGCAACACCAGTGCCAACTTGGTCTGGTTTAAGAGTGTCAAGTGGGTCCTGGAAACTGACACCCAGAACAGTGGCTTCTGAATATTTTTTCGCAGGGAAAAAGCCTGTAGAATGGTTTTGGGTCCTGCGGCCTTAAATTGCCGGGTGCCTCCTGGAATTGCGCCTCTCGAAGGATGCCTCCCAGACGCAAGGTGGCACCAGTGCCAACTTGGTCTGCTCTGAGAGTGCCAAGTGGGTCCTGAAAACTGACACCCAGAACAGTGGCTTGTGAGTTTTGTTTCCCAGGGAAAAAGCCTGTACAATGGTTCAGGGTCCTGCGGCCTTAAATTGCCGGGTGCCTCCTGGAATTCCGCCTCTCGCAGGATGCCTCCCAGACGCAAGGTGGCACCAGTGCCAACTAGGTCTGGTTTAAGAGTGCCAAGTTGGTCCTGAAAACTGACACCCAGAACAGTGACTTGTGAGTTTTGTTTCCCAGGGAAAAATCCTGTACAATGGTTCAGGGGCCTGAGACCTTAAATTGCCGGGTGCCTCCTGGAATTCGGCCTCTCGCAGGATGCCTCCCAGACGCAAGGTGGCACCAGTGCCAACTTGGACTGCTTTGAGAGTGTCAAGTGGGTCCTGAAAACTGACACCCAGAACAGTGGCTTCTGAATATTTTTTCGCAGGGAAAAAGCCTGTACAATGGTTCAGGGGCCTGAGGCCTTAAATTGCCGGGTGCCTCCTTGAATTGCGCCTCTCGCAGGATGCCTCCCAGACGCTAAGCAACACCAGTGCCAACTTGGTCTGATTTAAGAATGCCAAGTGGATCCTGAAAACTGACACCCAGAACAGTGGCTTGTGAGTTTTGTTTCCCAGGGAAAAAGCCTGTACAATGGTTCAGGGGCCTGCGGCCTTAAATTGCCGGGTGCCTCCTGGAATTCGGCCTCTCGCAGGATGCCTCCCAGATGCGAGGTGGCACCAGTGCCAACTTGGTCTGGTTTAAGAGTGCCAAGTGGGTCCTGAAAACTGACACCCAGAACAGTGGCTTGTGAGTTTTGTTTCCCAGGGAAAAAGCCTGTACAATGGTTCAGGGTCCTGAGGCCTTAAATTGCCGGGTGCCTCCTGGAATTCGGACTCTCGCAGAATGCCTCCCAGACGCAAGGTGGCACCAGTGCCAACTTGGTCTGGTTTAAGAGTGCCAAGTGGGTCCTGAAAACTGACACCCAGAACAGTGGCTTGTGAGTTTTGTTTCCCAGGGAAAAACCCTGTACAATGGTTCAGGGTCCTGCGGCCTTAAATTGCGGGGTGCCTCCTGGAATTCCGCATCTCGCCAATTGTTTCCCAGACGCTCAGCAACACCAGTGCCAACTTGGTCTGGTTTAAGAGTGTCAAGTGGGTCCTGGATACTGACACCCAGAACAGTGGCTTCTGAATATTTTTTCCCAGGGAAAAAGCCTGTAGAATGGTTTTGGGTCCTGCGGCCTTAAATTGCCGGGTGCCTCCTGGAATTGCGCCTCTCGCAGGATGCCTCCCAGACGTAAGGTGGCACCAGTGCCAACTTGGTCTGCTTTGAGAGTGTCAAGTGGGTCCTGCAAACTGACACCCAGAACAGTGGCTTGTGAGTTTTGTTTCCCAGGGAAAAAGCCTGTACAATGGTTCAGGGTCCTGCGGCCTTAAATTGCCGGGTGACTCCTGGAATTCCGCATCTCACCAGATGTTTCCCAGACGCAAGGTGGCACCAGTGCCAACTTGGTCTGCTTTGAGAGTGTCAAGTGGGTCCTGAAAACTGACACCCAGAACAGTGGCTTGTGAGTTTTGTTTCCCAGGGAAAAATCCTGTACAATGGTTCAGGGGCCTGAGGCCTTAAATTGCCGGGTGCCTCCTTGAATTGCGCCTCTCGCAGGATGCCTCCCAGACGCTAAGCAACACCAGTGCCAACTTGGTCTGATATAAGAATGCCAAGTGGGTCCTGAAAACTGACACCCAGAACAGTGCCATGTGAGTTTTGTTTCCCAGGGAAAAAGCCTGTACAATGGTTCAGGGTCCTGCGGCCTTAAATTGCCGGTTGCCTCCTGGAATTCGGACTCTCGCAGGATGCCTCCCAGACACAAGGTGGCACCAGTGCCAACTTGGTCTGGTTTAAGAGTGCCAAGTGGGTCCTGCAAACTGACACCCAGAACAGTGGCTTGTGAGTTTTGTTTCCCAGGGAAAAAGCCTGTACAATGGTTCAGGGTCCTGCGGCCTTAAATTGCGGGGTGCCTCCTGGAATTCGGACTCTCGCAGGATGCCTCCCAGACGCAAGGTGGCACCAGTGCCAACTTGGTCTGGTTTAAGAGTGCCAAGTGGGTCCTGCAAACTGACACCCAGAACAGTGGCTTGTGAGTTTTGTTTCCCAGGGAAAAAGCCTGTACAATGGTTGAGGGTCCTGCGGCCTTAAATTGCCGGGTGCCACCTGGAATTCGGCCTCTCGCAGGATGCCTCCCAGACGCAAGGTGGCACCAGTGCCAACTTGGTCTGGTTTAAGAGTGCTAAGTGGGTCCTGAAAACTGACACCCAGAACAGTGGCTTGTGAGTTTTGTTTCCCAGGGAAAAAGCCTGTACAATGGTTCAGGGTCCTGCGGCCTTAAATTGCCGGGTGCCTCCTGGAATTGCGCCTCTCGCAGGATGCCTCCCAGACGCAAGGTGGCACCAGTGCCTACTAGGTCTGGTTTAAGAGTGCCAAGTGGGTCCTGAAAACTGACACCCAGAACAGTGGCTTCTGAATTTTGTTTCCCAGGGAAAAAGCCTGTACAATGGTTCAGGTTCACGCGGCCTTAAATTGCGAGGTGCCTCCTGGAATTCGGCGTCTTGCAAGATGCCTCCCAGAAGCATGGTGACACCAGTGCCAGCTTGGTCTGGGTTGAGAGTGCCAAGTGTGTCCTGCAAACTGACACCCAGAACAGTGGCTTGTGAGTTTTGTTTTCCAGGGAAAAAGCCTGTACAATGGTTCAGGGTCCTGCGGCCTTAAATTGCCGGGTGACTCCTGGAATTCCGCATCTCACCAGATGTTTCCCAGACGCAAGGTGGCACCAGTGCCAACTTGGTCTGCTTTGAGAGTACCAAGTGGGTCCGGCAAACTGACACCCAGAACAGTGGCTTGTGAGTTTTGTTTCCCAGGGAAAAAGCGTGTACAATGGTTCAGGGGCCTGAGGCCTTAAGTTGCCGTTGCCTCCTGCAGATCCGCCTCTCACAGGATGCCTCCCAGGCGCAACATGACACCAGTGCCAACTTGGTCTGGTTTAAGAGTGCCAAGTGGGTCCTGAAAACTGACACCCAGAACAGTGCCATGTGTGTTTTGTTTCCCAGGGAAAAATCCTGTACAATGGTTCAGGGGCCTGAGGCCTTAAATTGCCGGGTGCCTCCTGGAATTCGGCCTCTCGCAGGATGCCTCCCAGACGCTAAGCAACACCAGTGCCAACTTGGTCTGGTTTAAGAGTGCCAAGTGGGTCCTGAAAACTGACACCCAGAACAGTGGCTTGTGAGTTTTGTTTCCCAGGGAAAAAGCCTGTACAATGGTTCAGGTTCACGCGGCCTTAAATTGCCAGGTGCCTCCTGGAATTCCGCATCTCGCCAGATGTTTCCAAGACGCTAAGCAACACCAGTGCCAACTTGGTCTGGTTTGAGAGTGCCAAGTGTGTCCTGCAAACTGACACCCAGAACAGTGGCTTGTGAGTTTTGTTGCCCAGGGAAAAAGCCTGTACAATGGTTCAGGGTCCTGCGGCCTTAAATTGCCGGATGCCTCCTGGAATTCGGCGTCTTGCAAGATGCCTCCCAGAAGCATGGTGGCACCAGTGCCAGCTTGGTCTGCGTTGAGAGTGTCAAGTGGGTCCTGCAAACTGACACCCAGAACAGTGGCTTGTGAGTTTTGTTTCCCAGGGAAAAAGCCTGTACAATGGTTCAGGGTCCTGAGGCCTTAAATTGCCGGGTGCCTCCTGGAATTCGGACTCTCGCAGAATGCCTCCCAGACGCAAGGTGGCACCAGTGCCAACTTGGTCTGGTTTAAGAGTGCCAAGTGGGTCCTGAAAACTGACACCCAGAACAGTGGCTTGTGAGTTTTGTTTCCCAGGGAAAAAGCCTGTACAATGGTTCAGGGTCCTGCGGCCTTAAATTGCGGGGTGCCTCCTGGAATTCCGCATCTCGCCAATTGTTTCCCAGACGCTCAGCAACACCAGTGCCAACTTGGTCTGGTTTAAGAGTGTCAAGTGGGTCCTGGAAACTGACACCCAGAACAGTGGCTTCTGAATATTTTTTCGCAGGGAAAAAGCCTGTAGAATGGTTTTGGGTCCTGCGGCCTTAAATTGCCGGGTGCCTCCTGGAATTGCGCCTCTCGAAGGATGCCTCCCAGACGCAAGGTGGCACCAGTGCCAACTTGGTCTGCTCTGAGAGTGCCAAGTGGGTCCTGAAAACTGACACCCAGAACAGTGGCTTGTGAGTTTTGTTTCCCAGGGAAAAAGCCTGTACAATGGTTCAGGGTCCTGCGGCCTTAAATTGCCGGGTGCCTCCTGGAATTCCGCCTCTCGCAGGATGCCTCCCAGACGCAAGGTGGCACCAGTGCCAACTAGGTCTGGTTTAAGAGTGCCAAGTTGGTCCTGAAAACTGACACCCAGAACAGTGACTTGTGAGTTTTGTTTCCCAGGGAAAAATCCTGTACAATGGTTCAGGGGCCTGAGACCTTAAATTGCCGGGTGCCTCCTGGAATTCGGCCTCTCGCAGGATGCCTCCCAGACGCAAGGTGGCACCAGTGCCAACTTGGACTGCTTTGAGAGTGTCAAGTGGGTCCTGAAAACTGACACCCAGAACAGTGGCTTCTGAATATTTTTTCGCAGGGAAAAAGCCTGTACAATGGTTCAGGGGCCTGAGGCCTTAAATTGCCGGGTGCCTCCTTGAATTGCGCCTCTCGCAGGATGCCTCCCAGACGCTAAGCAACACCAGTGCCAACTTGGTCTGATTTAAGAATGCCAAGTGGATCCTGAAAACTGACACCCAGAACAGTGGCTTGTGAGTTTTGTTTCCCAGGGAAAAAGCCTGTACAATGGTTCAGGGGCCTGCGGCCTTAAATTGCCGGGTGCCTCCTGGAATTCGGCCTCTCGCAGGATGCCTCCCAGATGCGAGGTGGCACCAGTGCCAACTTGGTCTGGTTTAAGAGTGCCAAGTGGGTCCTGAAAACTGACACCCAGAACAGTGGCTTGTGAGTTTTGTTTCCCAGGGAAAAAGCCTGTACAATGGTTCAGGGTCCTGAGGCCTTAAATTGCCGGGTGCCTCCTGGAATTCGGACTCTCGCAGAATGCCTCCCAGACGCAAGGTGGCACCAGTGCCAACTTGGTCTGGTTTAAGAGTGCCAAGTGGGTCCTGAAAACTGACACCCAGAACAGTGGCTTGTGAGTTTTGTTTCCCAGGGAAAAACCCTGTACAATGGTTCAGGGTCCTGCGGCCTTAAATTGCGGGGTGCCTCCTGGAATTCCGCATCTCGCCAATTGTTTCCCAGACGCTCAGCAACACCAGTGCCAACTTGGTCTGGTTTAAGAGTGTCAAGTGGGTCCTGGATACTGACACCCAGAACAGTGGCTTCTGAATATTTTTTCCCAGGGAAAAAGCCTGTAGAATGGTTTTGGGTCCTGCGGCCTTAAATTGCCGGGTGCCTCCTGGAATTGCGCCTCTCGCAGGATGCCTCCCAGACGTAAGGTGGCACCAGTGCCAACTTGGTCTGCTTTGAGAGTGTCAAGTGGGTCCTGCAAACTGACACCCAGAACAGTGGCTTGTGAGTTTTGTTTCCCAGGGAAAAAGCCTGTACAATGGTTCAGGGTCCTGCGGCCTTAAATTGCCGGGTGACTCCTGGAATTCCGCATCTCACCAGATGTTTCCCAGACGCAAGGTGGCACCAGTGCCAACTTGGTCTGCTTTGAGAGTGTCAAGTGGGTCCTGAAAACTGACACCCAGAACAGTGGCTTGTGAGTTTTGTTTCCCAGGGAAAAATCCTGTACAATGGTTCAGGGGCCTGAGGCCTTAAATTGCCGGGTGCCTCCTTGAATTGCGCCTCTCGCAGGATGCCTCCCAGACGCTAAGCAACACCAGTGCCAACTTGGTCTGATATAAGAATGCCAAGTGGGTCCTGAAAACTGACACCCAGAACAGTGCCATGTGAGTTTTGTTTCCCAGGGAAAAAGCCTGTACAATGGTTCAGGGTCCTGCGGCCTTAAATTGCCGGTTGCCTCCTGGAATTCGGACTCTCGCAGGATGCCTCCCAGACACAAGGTGGCACCAGTGCCAACTTGGTCTGGTTTAAGAGTGCCAAGTGGGTCCTGCAAACTGACACCCAGAACAGTGGCTTGTGAGTTTTGTTTCCCAGGGAAAAAGCCTGTACAATGGTTCAGGGTCCTGCGGCCTTAAATTGCCGGTTGCCTCCTGGAATTCGGACTCTCGCAGGATGCCTCCCAGACGCAAGGTGGCACCAGTGCCAACTTGGTCTGGTTTAAGAGTGCCAAGTGGGTCCTGCAAACTGACACCCAGAACAGTGGCTTGTGAGTTTTGTTTCCCAGGGAAAAAGCCTGTACAATGGTTGAGGGTCCTGCGGCCTTAAATTGCCGGGTGCCACCTGGAATTCGGCCTCTCGCAGGATGCCTCCCAGACGCAAGGTGGCACCAGTGCCAACTTGGTCTGGTTTAAGAGTGCTAAGTGGGTCCTGAAAACTGACACCCAGAACAGTGGCTTGTGAGTTTTGTTTCCCAGGGAAAAAGCCTGTACAATGGTTCAGGGTCCTGCGGCCTTAAATTGCCGGGTGCCTCCTGGAATTGCGCCTCTCGCAGGATGCCTCCCAGACGCAAGGTGGCACCAGTGCCTACTAGGTCTGGTTTAAGAGTGCCAAGTGGGTCCTGAAAACTGACACCCAGAACAGTGGCTTCTGAATTTTGTTTCCCAGGGAAAAAGCCTGTACAATGGTTCAGGTTCACGCGGCCTTAAATTGCGAGGTGCCTCCTGGAATTCGGCGTCTTGCAAGATGCCTCCCAGAAGCATGGTGACACCAGTGCCAGCTTGGTCTGGGTTGAGAGTGCCAAGTGTGTCCTGCAAACTGACACCCAGAACAGTGGCTTGTGAGTTTTGTTTTCCAGGGAAAAAGCCTGTACAATGGTTCAGGGTCCTGCGGCCTTAAATTGCCGGGTGACTCCTGGAATTCCGCATCTCACCAGATGTTTCCCAGACGCAAGGTGGCACCAGTGCCAACTTGGTCTGCTTTGAGAGTGTCAAGTGGGTCCTGAAAACTGACACCCAGAACAGTGGCTTGTGAGTTTTGTTTCCCAGGGAAAAATCCTGTACAATGGTTCAGGGGCCTGAGGCCTTAAATTGCCGGGTGCCTCCTTGAATTGCGCCTCTCGCAGGATGCCTCCCAGGCGCTAAGCAACACCAGTGCCAACTTGGTCTGATTTAAGAATGCCAAGTGGGTCCTGAAAACTGACACCCAGAACAGTGGCTTGTGAGTTTTGTTTCCCAGGGAAAAAGCCTGTACAATGGTTCAGGGGCCTGAGGCCTTAAATTGCCGGGTGCCTCCTTGAATTGCGCCTCTCGCAGGATGCCTCCCAGACGCTAAGCAACACCAGTGCCAACTTGGTCTGATTTAAGAATGCCAAGTGGGTCCTGAAAACTGACACCCAGAACAGTGGCTTGTGGGTTTTGTTTCCCAGGGAAAAAGCCTGTACAATGGTTCAGGTTCACGCGGCCTTAAATTGCCGGGTGCCTCCTGGAATTCCGCATCTCGCCAGATGTTTCCCAGACGCTAAGCAACACCAGTGCCAACTTGGTCTGGTTTGAGAGTGCCAAGTGTGTCCTGCAAACTGACACCCAGAACAGTGGCTTGTGAATTTTGTTTCCCAGGGAAAAAGCCTGTACAATGGTTCAGGGTCCTGCGGCCTTAAATTGCCGGTTGCCTCCTGGAATTCGGACTCTCGCAGGATGCCTCCCAGACGCAAGGTGGCACCAGTGCCAACTTGGTCTGGTTTAAGAGTGCCAAGTGGGTCCTGCAAACTGACACCCAGAACAGTGGCTTGTGAGTTTTGTTTCCCAGGGAAAAAGCCTGTAAAATGGTTGAGAGTCCTGCGGCCTTAAATTGCCGGGTGCCTCCTGGAATTCGGCCTCTCGCAGGATGCCTCCCAGACGCAAGGTGGCACCAGTGCCAACTTGGTCTGGTTTAAGAGTGCCAAGTGGGTCCTGAAAACTGACACCCAGAACAGTGGCTTGTGAGTTTTGTTTCCCAGGGAAAAAGCCTGTACAATGGTTCAGGGTCCTGCGGCCTTAAATTGCCGGGTGCCTCCTGGAATTCCGCCTCTCGCAGGATGCCTCCCAGACGCAAGGTGGCACCAGTGCCAACTAGGTCTGGTTTAAGAGTGCCAAGTGGGTCCTGAAAACTGACACCCAGAACAGTGACTTGTGAGTTTTGTTTCCCAGGGAAAAATCCTGTACAATGGTTCAGGGGCCTGAGACCTTAAATTGCCGGGTGCCTCCTGGAATTCGGCCTCTCGCAGGATGCCTCCCAGACGCAAGGTGGCACCAGTGCCAACTTGGTCTGGTTTAAGAGTGCCAAGTGGGTCCTGAAAACTGACACCCAGAACAGTGGCTTGTGAGTTTTGTTTCCCAGGGAAAAATCGTGTGCAATGGTTCAGGGGCCTTAGACCTTAAATTGCCAGGTACCTCCTGGAATTCGGCCTCGCGCAGGATGCCTTCCAGACGCAAGGTGGCACATGTTCCAAATTGGTCTGGTTTAAGAGTGCAAAGTGGGTCCTGAAAACTGATACCCAGAACAGTGGCTTGTGAGTTTTGTTTCCCAGGGAAAAAGCCTGTAAAATGGTTCAGGGTCTTGCGGCCTTAAATTGCCAGGTGACTCCTTGAATTCCGCATCTCACCAGATGTTTCCCAGATGCAAGGTGGCACCAGTGCCAACTTGGTCTGCTTTGAGAGTGTCAAGTGGGTCCTGAAAACTGACACCCAGAACAGTGGCTTGTGAGTTTTGTTTCCCAGGGAAAAAGCCTGTACAATGGTTCAGGGGCCTGAGGCCTTAAATTGCTGGGTGCCTCCTGGAATTCGGACTCTCGCAGGGTGCCTCCCAGAGGCAAAATGACACCATTTCCAACTTGGTCTGGTTTAAGAGTGCCAAGTGGGTCCTGAAAACTGACACCCAGAACAGTGGCTTCTGAATATTTTTTCCAAGGGAAAAAGCCTGTAGAATGGTTTTGGGTCCTGCGGCCTTAAATAGCCGGGTGCCTCCTGGAATTCCCCCTCTCGCAGGATGCCTCCCAGACGCAAGGTGGCACCAGTGCCAACTTGGTCTGGTTTGAGAGTACCAAGTGGGTCCGGCAAACTGACACCCAGAACAGTGGCTTGTGAGTTTTGTTTCCCAGGGAAAAAGCGTGTACAATGGTTCAGGGGCCTGAGGCCTTAAGTTGCCGTTGCCTCCTGGAGATCCGCCTCTCACAGGATGCCTCCCAGGCGCAACATGACACCAGTGCCAACTTGGTCTGGTTTAAGAGTGCCAAGTGGGTCCTGAAAACTGACACCCAGAACAGTGGCTTCTGAATTTTGTTTTCCAGGGAAAAAGCCTGTAGAATGGTTTTCGGTCCTGCGGCCTTAAATTGCCAGGTGCCTCCTGGAATTCGCCCTCTCGCAGGATGCCTCCCAGACACAAGGTGGCACCAGTGCCAACTTGGTCTGGTTTAAGAGTGCCAAGTGGGTCCTGAAAACTGACACCCAGAACAGTGGCTTGTGAGTTTTGTTTCCCAGGGAAAAATCCTGTACAATGGTTCAGGGGCCTTAGGCCTTAAATTGCTGGGTGCCTCCTGGAATTCGGCCTCTCACAGGATGCCTCCCAGACCCAAGGTGGCACATGTTCCAAATTGGTCTGGTTTAAGAGTGCAAAGTGGGTCCTGAAAACTGACACCCAGAACAGTGGCTTGTGAGTTTTGTTTCCCAGGGAAAAAGCCTGTACAATGGTTCAGGGTCCTGAGGCCTTAAATTGCCGGGTGCCTCCTGGAATTCGGACTCTCGCAGAATGCCTCCCAGACGCAAGGTGGCACCAGTGCCAACTTGGTCTGGTTTAAGAGTGCCAAGTGGGTCCTGAAAACTGACACCCAGAACAGTGGCTTGTGAGTTTTGTTTCCCAGGGAAAAAGCCTGTACAATGGTTCAGGGTCCTGCGGCCTTAAATTGCGGGGTGCCTCCTGGAATTCCGCATCTCGCCAATTGTTTCCCAGACGCTCAGCAACACCAGTGCCAACTTGGTCTGGTTTAAGAGTGTCAAGTGGGTCCTGGATACTGACACCCAGAACAGTGGCTTCTGAATATTTTTTCCCAGGGAAAAAGCCTGTAGAATGGTTTTGGGTCCTGCGGCCTTAAATTGCCGGGTGCCTCCTGGAATTGCGCCTCTCGCAGGATGCCTCCCAGACGTAAGGTGGCACCAGTGCCAACTTGGTCTGCTTTGAGAGTGTCAAGTGGGTCCTGCAAACTGACACCCAGAACAGTGGCTTGTGAGTTTTGTTTCCCAGGGAAAAAGCCTGTACAATGGTTCAGGGTCCTGCGGCCTTAAATTGCCGGGTGACTCCTGGAATTCCGCATCTCACCAGATGTTTCCCAGACGCAAGGTGGCACCAGTGCCAACTTGGTCTGCTTTGAGAGTGTCAAGTGGGTCCTGAAAACTGACACCCAGAACAGTGGCTTGTGAGTTTTGTTTCCCAGGGAAAAATCCTGTACAATGGTTCAGGGGCCTGAGGCCTTAAATTGCCGGGTGCCTCCTTGAATTGCGCCTCTCGCAGGATGCCTCCCAGACGCTAAGCAACACCAGTGCCAACTTGGTCTGATATAAGAATGCCAAGTGGGTCCTGAAAACTGACACCCAGAACAGTGCCATGTGAGTTTTGTTTCCCAGGGAAAAAGCCTGTACAATGGTTCAGGGTCCTGCGGCCTTAAATTGCCGGTTGCCTCCTGGAATTCGGACTCTCGCAGGATGCCTCCCAGACACAAGGTGGCACCAGTGCCAACTTGGTCTGGTTTAAGAGTGCCAAGTGGGTCCTGCAAACTGACACCCAGAACAGTGGCTTGTGAGTTTTGTTTCCCAGGGAAAAAGCCTGTACAATGGTTCAGGGTCCTGCGGCCTTAAATTGCCGGTTGCCTCCTGGAATTCGGACTCTCGCAGGATGCCTCCCAGACGCAAGGTGGCACCAGTGCCACCTTGGTCTGGTTTAAGAGTGCCAAGTGGGTCCTGCAAACTGACACCCAGAACAGTGGCTTGTGAGTTTTGTTTCCCAGGGAAAAAGCCTGTACAATGGTTGAGGGTCCTGCGGCCTTAAATTGCCGGGTGCCACCTGGAATTCGGCCTCTCGCAGGATGCCTCCCAGACGCAAGGTGGCACCAGTGCCAACTTGGTCTGGTTTAAGAGTGCTAAGTGGGTCCTGAAAACTGACACCCAGAACAGTGGCTTGTGAGTTTTGTTTCCCAGGGAAAAAGCCTGTACAATGGTTCAGGGTCCTGCGGCCTTAAATTGCCGGGTGCCTCCTGGAATTGCGCCTCTCGCAGGATGCCTCCCAGACGCAAGGTGGCACCAGTGCCTACTAGGTCTGGTTTAAGAGTGCCAAGTGGGTCCTGAAAACTGACACCCAGAACAGTGGCTTCTGAATTTTGTTTCCCAGGGAAAAAGCCTGTACAATGGTTCAGGTTCACGCGGCCTTAAATTGCGAGGTGCCTCCTGGAATTCGGCGTCTTGCAAGATGCCTCCCAGAAGCATGGTGACACCAGTGCCAGCTTGGTCTGGGTTGAGAGTGCCAAGTGTGTCCTGCAAACTGACACCCAGAACAGTGGCTTGTGAGTTTTGTTTTCCAGGGAAAAAGCCTGTACAATGGTTCAGGGTCCTGCGGCCTTAAATTGCCGGGTGACTCCTGGAATTCCGCATCTCACCAGATGTTTCCCAGACGCAAGGTGGCACCAGTGCCAACTTGGTCTGCTTTGAGAGTGTCAAGTGGGTCCTGAAAACTGACACCCAGAACAGTGGCTTGTGAGTTTTGTTTCCCAGGGAAAAATCCTGTACAATGGTTCAGGGGCCTGAGGCCTTAAATTGCCGGGTGCCTCCTTGAATTGCGCCTCTCGCAGGATGCCTCCCAGACGCTAAGCAACACCAGTGCCAACTTGGTCTGATTTAAGAATGCCAAGTGGGTCCTGAAAACTGACACCCAGAACAGTGGCTTGTGAGTTTTGTTTCCCAGGGAAAAAGCCTGTACAATGGTTCAGGGGCCTGAGGCCTTAAATTGCCGGGTGCCTCCTTGAATTGCGCCTCTCGCAGGATGCCTCCCAGACGCTAAGCAACACCAGTGCCAACTTGGTCTGATTTAAGAATGCCAAGTGGGTCCTGAAAACTGACACCCAGAACAGTGGCTTGTGGGTTTTGTTTCCCAGGGAAAAAGCCTGTACAATGGTTCAGGTTCACGCGGCCTTAAATTGCCGGGTGCCTCCTGGAATTCCGCATCTCGCCAGATGTTTCCCAGACGCTAAGCAACACCAGTGCCAACTTGGTCTGGTTTGAGAGTGCCAAGTGTGTCCTGCAAACTGACACCCAGAACAGTGGCTTGTGAATTTTGTTTCCCAGGGAAAAAGCCTGTACAATGGTTCAGGGTCCTGCGGCCTTAAATTGCCGGTTGCCTCCTGGAATTCGGACTCTCGCAGGATGCCTCCCAGACGCAAGGTGGCACCAGTGCCAACTTGGTCTGGTTTAAGAGTGCCAAGTGGGTCCTGCAAACTGACACCCAGAACAGTGGCTTGTGAGTTTTGTTTCCCAGGGAAAAAGCCTGTAAAATGGTTGAGAGTCCTGCGGCCTTAAATTGCCGGGTGCCTCCTGGAATTCGGCCTCTCGCAGGATGCCTCCCAGACGCAAGGTGGCACCAGTGCCAACTAGGTCTGGTTTAAGAGTGCCAAGTGGGTCCTGAAAACTGACACCCAGAACAGTGACTTGTGAGTTTTGTTTCCCAGGGAAAAATCCTGTACAATGGTTCAGGGGCCGGAGACCTTAAATTGCCGGGTGCCTCCTGGAATTCGGCCTCTCGCAGGATGCCTCCCAGACGCAAGGTGGCACCAGTGCCAACTTGGTCTGGTTTAAGAGTGCCAAGTGGGTCCTGAAAACTGACACCCAGAACAGTGGCTTGTGAGTTTTGTTTCCCAGGGAAAAATCGTGTGCAATGGTTCAGGGGCCTTAGGCCTTAAATTGCCAGGTACCTCCTGGAATTCGGCCTCGCGCAGGATGCCTTCCAGACGCAAGGTGGCACATGTTCCAAATTGGTCTGGTTTAAGAGTGCAAAGTGGGTCCTGAAAACTGATACCCAGAACAGTGGCTTGTGAGTTTTGTTTCCCAGGGAAAAAGCCTGTAAAATGGTTCAGGGTCTTGCGGCCTTAAATTGCCGGGTGACTCCTTGAATTCCGCATCTCACCAGATGTTTCCCAGATGCAAGGTGGCACCAGTGCCAACTTGGTCTGCTTTGAGAGTGTCAAGTGGGTCCTGAAAACTGACACCCAGAACAGTGGCTTGTGAGTTTTGTTTCCCAGGGAAAAAGCCTGTACAATGGTTCAGGGGCCTGAGGCCTTAAATTGCTGGGTGCCTCCTGGAATTCGGACTCTCGCAGGGTGCCTCCCAGAGGCAAAATGACACCATTTCCAACTTGGTCTGGTTTAAGAGTGCCAAGTGGGTCCTGCAAACTGACACCCAGAACAGTGGCTTCTGAATATTTTTTCCAAGGGAAAAAGCCTGTAGAATGGTTTTGGGTCCTGCGGCCTTAAATAGCCGGGTGCCTCCTGGAATTCCCCCTCTCGCAGGATGCCTCCCAGACGCAAGGTGGCACCAGTGCCAACTTGGTCTGGTTTGAGAGTACCAAGTGGGTCCGGCAAACTGACACCCAGAACAGTGGCTTGTGAGTTTTGTTTCCCAGGGAAAAAGCGTGTACAATGGTTCAGGGGCCTGAGGCCTTAAGTTGCCGTTGCCTCCTGGAGATCCGCCTCTCACAGGATGCCTCCCAGGCGCAACATGACACCAGTGCCAACTTGGTCTGGTTTAAGAGTGCCAAGTGGGTCCTGAAAACTGACACCCAGAACAGTGACTTGTGAGTTTTGTTTCCCAGGGAAAAAGTCTGTACAATGGTTCAGGGGCCTGCGGCCTTAAATTGCCGGGTGCCTCCTTGAATTCGGCCTCTCGCAGGATGCCTCCCAGACGCAAGGTGGCACCAGTTCCAACTTGGTCTGGTTTAAGAGTGCCAAGTGGGTCCTGAAAACTGATACCCAGAACAGTGGCTTGTGAGTTTTGTTTCCCAGGGAAAAAGCCTGTACAATGGTTCAGGGTCCTGCGGCCTTAAATTGCCGGGTGCCTCCTGGAATTGCGCCTCTCGCAGGATGCCTCCCAGACGCAAGGTGGCACCAGTGCCAACTTGGTCTGCTTTGAGAGTGTCAAGTGGGTCCTGAAAACTGACACCCAGAACAGTGGCTTGTGAGTTTTGTTTCCCAGGGAAAAATCCTGTACAATGGTTCAGGGGCCTGAGGCCTTAAATTGCCGGGTGCCTCCTTGAATTCGGCCTCTCGCAGGATGCCTCACAGACGCTAAGCAACACCAGTGCCAACTTGGTCTGATTTAAGAATGCCAAGTGGATCCTGAAAACTGACACCCAGAACAGTGGCTTGTGAGTTTTGTTTCCCAGGGAAAAAGCCTGTACAATGGTTCAGGGGCCTGCGGTCTTAAATTGCCGGGTGCCTTCTGGAATTCGGCCTCTCGCAGGATGCCTCCCAGATGCGAGGTGGCACCAGTGCCAACTTGGTCTGGTTTAAGAGTGCCAAGTGGGTCCTGAAAACTGACACCCAGAACAGTGGCTTGTGAGTTTTGTTTCCCAGGGAAAAAGCCTGTACAATGGTTCAGGTTCACGCGGCCTTAAATTGCCAGGTGCCTCCTGGAATTCCGCATCTCGCCAGATGTTTCCAAGACGCTAAGCAACACCAGTGCCAACTTGGTCTGGTTTGAGAGTGCCAACTGTGTCCTGCAAACTGACACCCAGAACAGTGGCTTGTGAGTTTTGTTTCCCAGGGAAAAAGCCTGTACAATGGTTCAGGGTCCTGCGGCCTTAAATTGCCGGATGCCTCCTGGAATTCGGCGTCTTGCAAGATGCCTCCCAGAAGCATGGTGGCACCAGTGCCAGCTTGGTCTGCGTTGAGAGTGTCAAGTGGGTCCTGCAAACTGACACCCAGAACAGTGGCTTCTGAATTTTGTTTTCCAGGGAAAAAGCCTGTAGAATGGTTTTTGGTCCTGCGGCCTTAAATTGCCGGGTGCCTCCTGGAATTCAGCCTCTCGCAGGATGCCTCCCAGACGCAAGGTGGCACCAGTTCCAACTTGGTCTGCTTTGAGAGT
This sequence comes from Fringilla coelebs, assembly GCF_963513975.1. Taxonomy (NCBI): domain Eukaryota; kingdom Metazoa; phylum Chordata; class Aves; order Passeriformes; family Fringillidae; genus Fringilla; species Fringilla coelebs. The sequence continues at coordinate 108,759 of NW_028167269.1, read as the reverse complement.
GTCAAGTGGGTCCTGAAAACTGACACCCAGAACAGTGGCTTGTGAGTTTTGTTTCCCAGGGAAAAATCCTGTACAATGGTTCAGGGGCCTGAGGCCTTAAATTGCCGGGTGCCTCCTGGAATTCGCCCTCTCGCAGGATGCCTCCCAGACACAAGGTGGCACCAGTGCCAACTTGGTCTGGTTTAAGAGTGCCAAGTGGGTCCTGAAAACTGACACCCAGAACAGTGGCTTGTGAGTTTTGTTTCCCAGGGAAAAAGCCTGTACAATGGTTCAGGGGCCTTAGGCCTTAAATTGCCGGGTGCCTCCTGGAATTCGGCCTCTCACAGGATGCCTCCCAGACGCAAGGTGGCACATGTTCCAAATTGGTCTGGTTTAAGAGTGCAAAGTGGGTCCTGAAAACTGATACCCAGAACAGTGGCTTGTGAGTTTTGTTTCCCAGGCAAAAAGCCTGTACAATGGTTCAGGGTCCTGAGGCCTTAAATTGCCGGGTGCCTCCTGGAATTCGGACTCTCGCAGAATGCCTCCCAGACGCAAGGTGGCACCAGTGCCAACTTGGTCTGGTTTAAGAGTGCCAAGTGGGTCCTGAAAACTGACACCCAGAACAGTGGCTTGTGAGTTTTGTTTCCCAGGGAAAAAGCCTGTACAATGGTTCAGGGTCCTGCGGCCTTAAATTGCGGGGTGCCTCCTGGAATTCCGCATCTCGCCAATTGTTTCCCAGACGCTCAGCAACACCAGTGCCAACTTGGTCTGGTTTAAGAGTGTCAAGTGGGTCCTGGAAACTGACACCCAGAACAGTGGCTTCTGAATATTTTTTCGCAGGGAAAAAGCCTGTAGAATGGTTTTGGGTCCTGCGGCCTTAAATTGCCGGGTGCCTCCTGGAATTGCGCCTCTCGCAGGATGCCTCCCAGACGCAAGGTGGCACCAGTGCCAACTTGGTCTGCTCTGAGAGTGCCAAGTGGGTCCTGAAAACTGACACCCAGAACAGTGGCTTGTGAGTTTTGTTTCCCAGGGAAAAAGCCTGTACAATGGTTCAGGGTCCTGCGGCCTTAAATTGCCGGGTGCCTCCTGGAATTCCGCCTCTCGCAGGATGCCTCCCAGACGCTAAGCAACACCAGTGCCAACTAGGTCTGGTTTAAGAGTGCCAAGTTGGTCCTGAAAACTGACACCCAGAACAGTGACTTGTGAGTTTTGTTTCCCAGGGAAAAATCCTGTACAATGGTTCAGGGGCCTGAGACCTTAAATTGCCGGGTGCCTCCTGGAATTCGGCCTCTCGCAGGATGCCTCCCAGACGCAAGGTGGCACCAGTGCCAACTTGGTCTGGTTTAAGAGTGCCAAGTGGGTCCTGAAAACTGACACCCAGAACAGTGGCTTGTGAGTTTTGTTTCCCAGGGAAAAATCGTGTGCAATGGTTCAGGGGCCTTAGGCCTTAAATTGCCAGGTACCTCCTGGAATTCGGCCTCGCGCAGGATGCCTCCCAGACTCAAGGTGGCACATGTTCCAAATTGGTCTGGTTTAAGAGTGCAAAGTGGGTCCTGAAAACTGATACCCAGAACAGTGGCTTGTGAGTTTTGTTTCCCAGGGAAAAAGCCTGTAAAATGGTTCAGGGTCTTGCGGCCTTAAATAGCCGGGTGACTCCTTGAATTCCGCATCTCACCAGATGTTTCCCAGATGCAAGGTGGCACCAGTGCCAACTTGGTCTGCTTTGAGAGTGTCAAGTGGGTCCTGAAAACTGACACCCAGAACAGTGGCTTGTGAGTTTTGTTTCCCAGGGAAAAAGCCTGTACAATGGTTCAGGGGCCTGAGGCCTTAAATTGCTGGGTGCCTCCTGGAATTCGGACTCTCGCAGGGTGCCTCCCAGAGGCAAAATGACACCATTTCCAACTTGGTCAGGTTTAAGAGTGCCAAGTGGGTCCTTCAAACTGACACCCAGAACAGTGGCTTCTGAATATTTTTTCCAAGGGAAAAAGCCTGTAGAATGGTTTTGGGTCCTGCGGCCTTAAATAGCCGGGTGCCTCCTGGAATTCCCCCTCTCGCAGGATGCCTCCCAGACGCAAGGTGGCACCAGTGCCAACTTGGTCTGGTTTGAGAGTACCAAGTGGGTCCGGCAAACTGACACCCAGAACAGTGGCTTGTGAGTTTTGTTTCCCAGGGAAAAAGCGTGTACAATGGTTCAGGGGCCTGAGGCCTTAAGTTGCCGTTGCCTCCTGGAGATCCGCCTCTCACAGGATGCCTCCCAGGCGCAACATGACACCAGTGCCAACTTGGTCTGGTTTAAGAGTGCCAAGTGGGTCCTGAAAACTGACACCCAGAACAGTGCCATGTGAGTTTTGTTTCCCAGGGAAAAATCCTGTACAATGGTTCAGGGGCCTGAGGCCTTAAATTGCCGGGTGCCTCCTGGAATTCGGCCTCTCGCAGGATGCCTCCCAGACGCTAAGCAACACCAGTGCCAACTTGGTCTGGTTTAAGAGTGCCAAGTGGGTCCTGAAAACTGACACCCAGAACAGTGGCTTGTGAGTTTTGTTTCCCAGGGAAAAAGCCTGTACAATGGTTCAGGTTCACGCGGCCTTAAATTGCCAGGTGCCTCCTGGAATTCCGCATCTCGCCAGATGTTTCCAAGACGCTAAGCAACACCAGTGCCAACTTGGTCTGGTTTGAGAGTGCCAAGTGTGTCCTGCAAACTGACACCCAGAACAGTGGCTTGTGAGTTTTGTTTCCCAGGGAAAAAGCCTGTACAATGGTTCAGGGTCCTGCGGCCTTAAATTGCCGGATGCCTCCTGGAATTCGGCGTCTTGCAAGATGCCTCCCAGAAGCATGGTGGCACCAGTGCCAGCTTGGTCTGCGTTGAGAGTGTCAAGTGGGTCCTGCAAACTGACACCCAGAACAGTGGCTTGTGAGTTTTGTTTCCCAGGGAAAAAGCCTGTACAATGGTTCAGGGTCCTGAGGCCTTAAATTGCCGGGTGCCTCCTGGAATTCGGACTCTCGCAGAATGCCTCCCAGACGCAAGGTGGCACCAGTGCCAACTTGGTCTGGTTTAAGAGTGCCAAGTGGGTCCTGAAAACTGACACCCAGAACAGTGGCTTGTGAGTTTTGTTTCCCAGGGAAAAAGCCTGTACAATGGTTCAGGGTCCTGCGGCCTTAAATTGCGGGGTGCCTCCTGGAATTCCGCATCTCGCCAATTGTTTCCCAGACGCTCAGCAACACCAGTGCCAACTTGGTCTGGTTTAAGAGTGTCAAGTGGGTCCTGGAAACTGACACCCAGAACAGTGGCTTCTGAATATTTTTTCGCAGGGAAAAAGCCTGTAGAATGGTTTTGGGTCCTGCGGCCTGAAATTGCCGGGTGCCTCCTGGAATTGCGCCTCTCGAAGGATGCCTCCCAGACGCAAGGTGGCACCAGTGCCAACTTGGTCTGCTCTGAGAGTGCCAAGTGGGTCCTGAAAACTGACACCCAGAACAGTGGCTTGTGAGTTTTGTTTCCCAGGGAAAAAGCCTGTACAATGGTTCAGGGTCCTGCGGCCTTAAATTGCCGGGTGCCTCCTGGAATTCCGCCTCTCGCAGGATGCCTCCCAGACGCAAGGTGGCACCAGTGCCAACTAGGTCTGGTTTAAGAGTGCCAAGTTGGTCCTGAAAACTGACACCCAGAACAGTGACTTGTGAGTTTTGTTTCCCAGGGAAAAATCCTGTACAATGGTTCAGGGGCCTGAGACCTTAAATTGCCGGGTGCCTCCTGGAATTCGGCCTCTCGCAGGATGCCTCCCAGACGCAAGGTGGCACCAGTGCCAACTTGGTCTGGTTTAAGAGTGTCAAGTGGGTCCTGGAAACTGACACCCAGAACAGTGGCTTCTGAATATTTTTTCGCAGGGAAAAAGCCTGTAGAATGGTTTTGGGTCCTGCGGCCTTAAATTGCCGGGTGCCTCCTGGAATTGCGCCTCTCGAAGGATGCCTCCCAGACGCAAGGTGGCACCAGTGCCAACTTGGTCTGCTCTGAGAGTGCCAAGTGGGTCCTGAAAACTGACACCCAGAACAGTGGCTTGTGAGTTTTGTTTCCCAGGGAAAAAGCCTGTACAATGGTTCAGGGTCCTGCGGCCTTAAATTGCCGGGTGCCTCCTGGAATTCCGCCTCTCGCAGGATGCCTCCCAGACGCAAGGTGGCACCAGTGCCAACTAGGTCTGGTTTAAGAGTGCCAAGTTGGTCCTGAAAACTGACACCCAGAACAGTGACTTGTGAGTTTTGTTTCCCAGGGAAAAATCCTGTACAATGGTTCAGGGGCCTGAGACCTTAAATTGCCGGGTGCCTCCTGGAATTCGGCCTCTCGCAGGATGCCTCCCAGACGCAAGGTGGCACCAGTGCCAACTTGGTCTGGTTTAAGAGTGCCAAGTGGGTCCTGAAAACTGACACCCAGAACAGTGGCTTGTGAGTTTTGTTTCCCAGGGAAAAATCGTGTGCAATGGTTCAGGGGCCTTAGGCCTTAAATTGCCAGGTACCTCCTGGAATTCGGCCTCGCGCAGGATGCCTCCCAGACTCAAGGTGGCACATGTTCCAAATTGGTCTGGTTTAAGAGTGCAAAGTGGGTCCTGAAAACTGATACCCAGAACAGTGGCTTGTGAGTTTTGTTTCCCAGGGAAAAAGCCTGTAAAATGGTTCAGGGTCTTGCGGCCTTAAATAGCCGGGTGACTCCTTGAATTCCGCATCTCACCAGATGTTTCCCAGATGCAAGGTGGCACCAGTGCCAACTTGGTCTGCTTTGAGAGTGTCAAGTGGGTCCTGAAAACTGACACCCAGAACAGTGGCTTGTGAGTTTTGTTTCCCAGGGAAAAAGCCTGTACAATGGTTCAGGGGCCTGAGGCCTTAAATTGCTGGGTGCCTCCTGGAATTCGGACTCTCGCAGGGTGCCTCCCAGAGGCAAAATGACACCATTTCCAACTTGGTCAGGTTTAAGAGTGCCAAGTGGGTCCTTCAAACTGACACCCAGAACAGTGGCTTCTGAATATTTTTTCCAAGGGAAAAAGCCTGTAGAATGGTTTTGGGTCCTGCGGCCTTAAATAGCCGGGTGCCTCCTGGAATTCCCCCTCTCGCAGGATGCCTCCCAGACGCAAGGTGGCACCAGTGCCAACTTGGTCTGGTTTGAGAGTACCAAGTGGGTCCGGCAAACTGACACCCAGAACAGTGGCTTGTGAGTTTTGTTTCCCAGGGAAAAAGCGTGTACAATGGTTCAGGGTCCTGCGGCCTTAAATTGCCGGATGCCTCCTGGAATTCGGCGTCTTGCAAGATGCCTCCCAGAAGCATGGTGGCACCAGTGCCAGCTTGGTCTGCGTTGAGAGTGTCAAGTGGGTCCTGCAAACTGACACCCAGAACAGTGGCTTCTGAATTTTGTTTTCCAGGGAAAAAGCCTGTAGAATGGTTTTCGGTCCTGCGGCCTTAAATTGCCAGGTGACTCCTGGAATTCAGCCTCTCGCAGGATGCCTCCCAGACGCAAGGTGGCACCAGTTCCAACTTGGTCTGCTTTGAGAGTGTCAAGTGGGTCCTGAAAACTGACACCCAGAACAGTGGCTTGTGAGTTTTGTTTCCCAGGGAAAAATCCTGTACAATGGTTCAGGGGCCTGAGGCCTTAAATTGCCGGGAGCCTCCTGGAATTCGCCCTCTCGCAGGATGCCTCCCAGACACAAGGTGGCACCAGTGCCAACTTGGTCTGGTTTAAGAGTGCCAAGTGGGTCCTGAAAACTGACACCCAGAACAGTGGCTTGTGAGTTTTGTTTCCCAGGGAAAAAGCCTGTACAATGGTTCAGGGGCCTTAGGCCTTAAATTGCGGGGTGCCTCCTGGAATTCGGCCTCTCGCAGGATGCCTCCCAGACGCAAGGAGGCACATGTTCCAAATTGGTCTGGTTTAAGAGTGCAAAGTGGGTCCTGAAAACTGATACCCAGAACAGTGGCTTGTGAGTTTTGTTTCCCAGGGAAAAAGCCTGTACAATGGTTCAGGGTCCTGAGGCCTTAAATTGCCGGGTGCCTCCTGGAATTCGGACTCTCGCAGAATGCCTCCCAGACGCAAGGTGGCACCAGTGCCAACTTGGTCTGGTTTAAGAGTGCCAAGTGGGTCCTGAAAACTGACACCCAGAACAGTGGCTTGTGAGTTTTGTTTCCCAGGGAAAAAGCCTGTACAATGGTTCAGGGTCCTGCGGCCTTAAATTGCCGGGTGCCTCCTGGAATTCCGCATCTCGCCAATTGTTTCCCAGACGCTCAGCAACACCAGTGCCAACTTGGTCTGGTTTAAGAGTGCCAAGTGGGTCCTGGAAACTGACACCCAGAACAGTGGCTTGTGAGTTTTGTTTCCCAGGGAAAAAGCCTGTACAATGGTTCAGGGGCCTGAGGCCTTAAATTGCTGGGTGCCTCCTGGAATTCGGACTCTCGCAGGGTGCCTCCCAGAGGCAAAATGACACCATTTCCAACTTGGTCTGGTTTGAGAGTGTCAAGTGGGTCCTGAAAACGGACACCCAGAACAGTGCCATGTGAGTTTTGTTTCCCAGCGAAAAAGCCTGTACCATGGTTCAGGGGCCTGAGGCCTTAAATTGCCGGGTGCCTCCTGGAATTCCGCATCTCGCCAGATGTTTCCCAGACGCTAAGCAACACCAGTGCCTACTTGGTCTGGTTTAAGAGTGCCAAGTGGGTCCTGGAAACTGACACCCAGAACAGTGGCTTGTGAGTTTTGTTTCCCAGGGAAAAAGCCTGTACAATGGTTCAGGGTCCTGCGGCCTTAAATTTCCGGATGCCTCCTGATATTCGGCGTCTTACAAGATGCCTCCCAGACGCAAGGTGGCACCAGTGCCACCTTGGTCTGGGTTGAGAGTGCCAAGTGGGTCCTGCAAACTGACACCCAGAACAGTGGCTTCTGAATTTTGTTTTCCAGGGAAAAAGCCTGTAGAATGGTTTTCGGTCCTGCGGCCTTAAATTGCCCGGTGCCTCCTGGAAATGCGCCTCTCGCAGGATGCCTCCCAGACGCAAGGTGGCACCAGTGCCAACTTGGTCTGGTTTAAGAGTGCCAAGTGGGTCCTGAAAACTGACACCCAGAACAGTGCCATGTGAGTTTTGTTTCCCAGGGAAAAAGCCTGTACCATGGTTCAGAGTCCTGCGGCCTTAAATTTCCGGATGCCTCCTGATATTTGGCGTCTTACAAGATGCCTCCCAGACGCAAGGTGGCACCAGTGCCAACTTGGTCTGGGTTGAGAGTGCCAAGTGGGTCCTGCAAACTGACACCCAGAACAGTGGCTTCTGAATTTTGTTTTCCAGGGAAAAAGCCTGTAGAATGGTTTTCGGTCCTGCGGCCTTAAATTGCCCGGTGCCTCCTGGAATTGCGCCTCTCGCAGGATGCCTCCCAGACGCAAGGTGGCACCAGTGCCAACTTGGTCTCGTTTGAGAGTGCCAAGTGGGTCCGGCAAACTGACACCCAGAACAGTGGCTTGTGAGTTTTGTTTCCCAGGGAAAAAGCGTGTACAATGGTTCAGGGGCCTGAGGCCTTAAGTTGCCGTTGCCTCCTGGAGATCCGCCTCTCACAGGATGCCTCCCAGACGCAAGGTGGCACCAGTGCCAACTTGGTCTGGTTTAAGAGTGCCAAGTGGGTCCTGAAAACTGACACCCAGAACAGTGGCTTGTGAGTTTTGTTTCCCAGGGAAAAAGCCTGTACAATGGTTCAGGGTCCTGCGGCCTTAAATTGCGGGGTGCCTCCTGGAATTCCGCATCTCGCCAATTGTTTCCCAGACGCTCAGCAACACCAGTGCCAACTTGGTCTGGTTTAAGAGTGTCAAGTGGGTCCTGGAAACTGACACCCAGAACAGTGGCTTCTGAATATTTTTTCGCAGGGAAAAAGCCTGTAGAATGGTTTTGGGTCCTGCGGCCTTAAATTGCCGGGTGCCTCCTGGAATTGCGCCTCTCGAAGGATGCCTCCCAGACGCAAGGTGGCACCAGTGCCAACTTGGTCTGCTCTGAGAGTGCCAAGTGGGTCCTGAAAACTGACACCCAGAACAGTGGCTTGTGAGTTTTGTTTCCCAGGGAAAAAGCCTGTACAATGGTTCAGGGTCCTGCGGCCTTAAATTGCCGGGTGCCTCCTGGAATTCCGCCTCTCGCAGGATGCCTCCCAGACGCAAGGTGGCACCAGTGCCAACTAGGTCTGGTTTAAGAGTGCCAAGTTGGTCCTGAAAACTGACACCCAGAACAGTGACTTGTGAGTTTTGTTTCCCAGGGAAAAATCCTGTACAATGGTTCAGGGGCCTGAGACCTTAAATTGCCGGGTGCCTCCTGGAATTCGGCCTCTCGCAGGATGCCTCCCAGACGCAAGGTGGCACCAGTGCCAACTTGGTCTGGTTTAAGAGTGCCAAGTGGGTCCTGAAAACTGACACCCAGAACAGTGGCTTGTGAGTTTTGTTTCCCAGGGAAAAATCGTGTGCAATGGTTCAGGGGCCTTAGGCCTTAAATTGCCAGGTACCTCCTGGAATTCGGCCTCGCGCAGGATGCCTCCCAGACTCAAGGTGGCACATGTTCCAAATTGGTCTGGTTTAAGAGTGCAAAGTGGGTCCTGAAAACTGATACCCAGAACAGTGGCTTGTGAGTTTTGTTTCCCAGGGAAAAAGCCTGTAAAATGGTTCAGGGTCTTGCGGCCTTAAATAGCCGGGTGACTCCTTGAATTCCGCATCTCACCAGATGTTTCCCAGATGCAAGGTGGCACCAGTGCCAACTTGGTCTGCTTTGAGAGTGTCAAGTGGGTCCTGAAAACTGACACCCAGAACAGTGGCTTGTGAGTTTTGTTTCCCAGGGAAAAAGCCTGTACAATGGTTCAGGGGCCTGAGGCCTTAAATTGCTGGGTGCCTCCTGGAATTCGGACTCTCGCAGGGTGCCTCCCAGAGGCAAAATGACACCATTTCCAACTTGGTCAGGTTTAAGAGTGCCAAGTGGGTCCTTCAAACTGACACCCAGAACAGTGGCTTCTGAATATTTTTTCCAAGGGAAAAAGCCTGTAGAATGGTTTTGGGTCCTGCGGCCTTAAATAGCCGGGTGCCTCCTGGAATTCCCCCTCTCGCAGGATGCCTCCCAGACGCAAGGTGGCACCAGTGCCAACTTGGTCTGGTTTGAGAGTACCAAGTGGGTCCGGCAAACTGACACCCAGAACAGTGGCTTGTGAGTTTTGTTTCCCAGGGAAAAAGCGTGTACAATGGTTCAGGGGCCTGAGGCCTTAAGTTGCCGTTGCCTCCTGGAGATCCGCCTCTCACAGGATGCCTCCCAGGCGCAACATGACACCAGTGCCAACTTGGTCTGGTTTAAGAGTGCCAAGTGGGTCCTGAAAACTGACACCCAGAACAGTGCCATGTGAGTTTTGTTTCCCAGGGAAAAATCCTGTACAATGGTTCAGGGGCCTGAGGCCTTAAATTGCCGGGTGCCTCCTGGAATTCGGCCTCTCGCAGGATGCCTCCCAGACGCTAAGCAACACCAGTGCCAACTTGGTCTGGTTTAAGAGTGCCAAGTGGGTCCTGAAAACTGACACCCAGAACAGTGGCTTGTGAGTTTTGTTTCCCAGGGAAAAAGCCTGTACAATGGTTCAGGTTCACGCGGCCTTAAATTGCCAGGTGCCTCCTGGAATTCCGCATCTCGCCAGATGTTTCCAAGACGCTAAGCAACACCAGTGCCAACTTGGTCTGGTTTGAGAGTGCCAAGTGTGTCCTGCAAACTGACACCCAGAACAGTGGCTTGTGAGTTTTGTTTCCCAGGGAAAAAGCCTGTACAATGGTTCAGGGTCCTGCGGCCTTAAATTGCCGGATGCCTCCTGGAATTCGGCGTCTTGCAAGATGCCTCCCAGAAGCATGGTGGCACCAGTGCCAGCTTGGTCTGCGTTGAGAGTGTCAAGTGGGTCCTGCAAACTGACACCCAGAACAGTGGCTTGTGAGTTTTGTTTCCCAGGGAAAAAGCCTGTACAATGGTTCAGGGTCCTGAGGCCTTAAATTGCCGGGTGCCTCCTGGAATTCGGACTCTCGCAGAATGCCTCCCAGACGCAAGGTGGCACCAGTGCCAACTTGGTCTGGTTTAAGAGTGCCAAGTGGGTCCTGAAAACTGACACCCAGAACAGTGGCTTGTGAGTTTTGTTTCCCAGGGAAAAAGCCTGTACAATGGTTCAGGGTCCTGCGGCCTTAAATTGCGGGGTGCCTCCTGGAATTCCGCATCTCGCCAATTGTTTCCCAGACGCTCAGCAACACCAGTGCCAACTTGGTCTGGTTTAAGAGTGTCAAGTGGGTCCTGGAAACTGACACCCAGAACAGTGGCTTCTGAATATTTTTTCGCAGGGAAAAAGCCTGTAGAATGGTTTTGGGTCCTGCGGCCTGAAATTGCCGGGTGCCTCCTGGAATTGCGCCTCTCGAAGGATGCCTCCCAGACGCAAGGTGGCACCAGTGCCAACTTGGTCTGCTCTGAGAGTGCCAAGTGGGTCCTGAAAACTGACACCCAGAACAGTGGCTTGTGAGTTTTGTTTCCCAGGGAAAAAGCCTGTACAATGGTTCAGGGTCCTGCGGCCTTAAATTGCCGGGTGCCTCCTGGAATTCCGCCTCTCGCAGGATGCCTCCCAGACGCAAGGTGGCACCAGTGCCAACTAGGTCTGGTTTAAGAGTGCCAAGTTGGTCCTGAAAACTGACACCCAGAACAGTGACTTGTGAGTTTTGTTTCCCAGGGAAAAATCCTGTACAATGGTTCAGGGGCCTGAGACCTTAAATTGCCGGGTGCCTCCTGGAATTCGGCCTCTCGCAGGATGCCTCCCAGACGCAAGGTGGCACCAGTGCCAACTTGGTCTGGTTTAAGAGTGTCAAGTGGGTCCTGGAAACTGACACCCAGAACAGTGGCTTCTGAATATTTTTTCGCAGGGAAAAAGCCTGTAGAATGGTTTTGGGTCCTGCGGCCTTAAATTGCCGGGTGCCTCCTGGAATTGCGCCTCTCGAAGGATGCCTCCCAGACGCAAGGTGGCACCAGTGCCAACTTGGTCTGCTCTGAGAGTGCCAAGTGGGTCCTGAAAACTGACACCCAGAACAGTGGCTTGTGAGTTTTGTTTCCCAGGGAAAAAGCCTGTACAATGGTTCAGGGTCCTGCGGCCTTAAATTGCCGGGTGCCTCCTGGAATTCCGCCTCTCGCAGGATGCCTCCCAGACGCAAGGTGGCACCAGTGCCAACTAGGTCTGGTTTAAGAGTGCCAAGTTGGTCCTGAAAACTGACACCCAGAACAGTGACTTGTGAGTTTTGTTTCCCAGGGAAAAATCCTGTACAATGGTTCAGGGGCCTGAGACCTTAAATTGCCGGGTGCCTCCTGGAATTCGGCCTCTCGCAGGATGCCTCCCAGACGCAAGGTGGCACCAGTGCCAACTTGGTCTGGTTTAAGAGTGCCAAGTGGGTCCTGAAAACTGACACCCAGAACAGTGGCTTGTGAGTTTTGTTTCCCAGGGAAAAATCGTGTGCAATGGTTCAGGGGCCTTAGGCCTTAAATTGCCAGGTACCTCCTGGAATTCGGCCTCGCGCAGGATGCCTCCCAGACGCAAGGTGGCACATGTTCCAAATTGGTCTGGTTTAAGAGTGCAAAGTGGGTCCTGAAAACTGATACCCAGAACAGTGGCTTGTGAGTTTTGTTTCCCAGGGAAAAAGCCTGTAAAATGGTTCAGGGTCTTGCGGCCTTAAATAGCCGGGTGACTCCTTGAATTCCGCATCTCACCAGATGTTTCCCAGATGCAAGGTGGCACCAGTGCCAACTTGGTCTGCTTTGAGAGTGTCAAGTGGGTCCTGAAAACTGACACCCAGAACAGTGGCTTGTGAGTTTTGTTTCCCAGGGAAAAAGCCTGTACAATGGTTCAGGGGCCTGAGGCCTTAAATTGCTGGGTGCCTCCTGGAATTCGGACTCTCGCAGGGTGCCTCCCAGAGGCAAAATGACACCATTTCCAACTTGGTCAGGTTTAAGAGTGCCAAGTGGGTCCTTCAAACTGACACCCAGAACAGTGGCTTCTGAATATTTTTTCCAAGGGAAAAAGCCTGTAGAATGGTTTTGGGTCCTGCGGCCTTAAATAGCCGGGTGCCTCCTGGAATTCCCCCTCTCGCAGGATGCCTCCCAGACGCAAGGTGGCACCAGTGCCAACTTGGTCTGGTTTGAGAGTACCAAGTGGGTCCGGCAAACTGACACCCAGAACAGTGGCTTGTGAGTTTTGTTTCCCAGGGAAAAAGCGTGTACAATGGTTCAGGGTCCTGCGGCCTTAAATTGCCGGATGCCTCCTGGAATTCGGCGTCTTGCAAGATGCCTCCCAGAAGCATGGTGGCACCAGTGCCAGCTTGGTCTGCGTTGAGAGTGTCAAGTGGGTCCTGCAAACTGACACCCAGAACAGTGGCTTCTGAATTTTGTTTTCCAGGGAAAAAGCCTGTAGAATGGTTTTCGGTCCTGCGGCCTTAAATTGCCAGGTGACTCCTGGAATTCAGCCTCTCGCAGGATGCCTCCCAGACGCAAGGTGGCACCAGTTCCAACTTGGTCTGCTTTGAGAGTGTCAAGTGGGTCCTGAAAACTGACACCCAGAACAGTGGCTTGTGAGTTTTGTTTCCCAGGGAAAAATCCTGTACAATGGTTCAGGGGCCTGAGGCCTTAAATTGCCGGGAGCCTCCTGGAATTCGCCCTCTCGCAGGATGCCTCCCAGACACAAGGTGGCACCAGTGCCAACTTGGTCTGGTTTAAGAGTGCCAAGTGGGTCCTGAAAACTGACACCCAGAACAGTGGCTTGTGAGTTTTGTTTCCCAGGGAAAAAGCCTGTACAATGGTTCAGGGGCCTTAGGCCTTAAATTGCGGGGTGCCTCCTGGAATTCGGCCTCTCGCAGGATGCCTCCCAGACGCAAGGAGGCACATGTTCCAAATTGGTCTGGTTTAAGAGTGCAAAGTGGGTCCTGAAAACTGATACCCAGAACAGTGGCTTGTGAGTTTTGTTTCCCAGGGAAAAAGCCTGTACAATGGTTCAGGGTCCTGAGGCCTTAAATTGCCGGGTGCCTCCTGGAATTCGGACTCTCGCAGAATGCCTCCCAGACGCAAGGTGGCACCAGTGCCAACTTGGTCTGGTTTAAGAGTGCCAAGTGGGTCCTGAAAACTGACACCCAGAACAGTGGCTTGTGAGTTTTGTTTCCCAGGGAAAAAGCCTGTACAATGGTTCAGGGTCCTGCGGCCTTAAATTGCCGGGTGCCTCCTGGAATTCCGCATCTCGCCAATTGTTTCCCAGACGCTCAGCAACACCAGTGCCAACTTGGTCTGGTTTAAGAGTGCCAAGTGGGTCCTGGAAACTGACACCCAGAACAGTGGCTTGTGAGTTTTGTTTCCCAGGGAAAAAGCCTGTACAATGGTTCAGGGGCCTGAGGCCTTAAATTGCTGGGTGCCTCCTGGAATTCGGACTCTCGCAGGGTGCCTCCCAGAGGCAAAATGACACCATTTCCAACTTGGTCTGGTTTGAGAGTGTCAAGTGGGTCCTGAAAACGGACACCCAGAACAGTGCCATGTGAGTTTTGTTTCCCAGCGAAAAAGCCTGTACCATGGTTCAGGGGCCTGAGGCCTTAAATTGCCGGGTGCCTCCTGGAATTCCGCATCTCGCCAGATGTTTCCCAGACGCTAAGCAACACCAGTGCCTACTTGGTCTGGTTTAAGAGTGCCAAGTGGGTCCTGGAAACTGACACCCAGAACAGTGGCTTGTGAGTTTTGTTTCCCAGGGAAAAAGCCTGTACAATGGTTCAGGGTCCTGCGGCCTTAAATTTCCGGATGCCTCCTGATATTCGGCGTCTTACAAGATGCCTCCCAGACGCAAGGTGGCACCAGTGCCACCTTGGTCTGGGTTGAGAGTGCCAAGTGGGTCCTGCAAACTGACACCCAGAACAGTGGCTTCTGAATTTTGTTTTCCAGGGAAAAAGCCTGTAGAATGGTTTTCGGTCCTGCGGCCTTAAATTGCCCGGTGCCTCCTGGAAATGCGCCTCTCGCAGGATGCCTCCCAGACGCAAGGTGGCACCAGTGCCAACTTGGTCTGGTTTAAGAGTGCCAAGTGGGTCCTGAAAACTGACACCCAGAACAGTGCCATGTGAGTTTTGTTTCCCAGGGAAAAAGCCTGTACCATGGTTCAGAGTCCTGCGGCCTTAAATTTCCGGATGCCTCCTGATATTTGGCGTCTTACAAGATGCCTCCCAGACGCAAGGTGGCACCAGTGCCAACTTGGTCTGGGTTGAGAGTGCCAAGTGGGTCCTGCAAACTGACACCCAGAACAGTGGCTTCTGAATTTTGTTTTCCAGGGAAAAAGCCTGTAGAATGGTTTTCGGTCCTGCGGCCTTAAATTGCCCGGTGCCTCCTGGAATTGCGCCTCTCGCAGGATGCCTCCCAGACGCAAGGTGGCACCAGTGCCAACTTGGTCTCGTTTGAGAGTGCCAAGTGGGTCCGGCAAACTGACACCCAGAACAGTGGCTTGTGAGTTTTGTTTCCCAGGGAAAAAGCGTGTACAATGGTTCAGGGGCCTGAGGCCTTAAGTTGCCGTTGCCTCCTGGAGATCCGCCTCTCACAGGATGCCTCCCAGACGCAAGGTGGCACCAGTGCCAACTTGGTCTGGTTTAAGAGTGCCAAGTGGGTCCTGAAAACTGACACCCAGAACAGTGGCTTGTGAGTTTTGTTTCCCAGGGAAAAAGCCTGTACAATGGTTCAGGGTCCTGCGGCCTTAAATTGCGGGGTGCCTCCTGGAATTCCGCATCTCGCCAATTGTTTCCCAGACGCTCAGCAACACCAGTGCCAACTTGGTCTGGTTTAAGAGTGTCAAGTGGGTCCTGGAAACTGACACCCAGAACAGTGGCTTCTGAATATTTTTTCGCAGGGAAAAAGCCTGTAGAATGGTTTTGGGTCCTGCGGCCTTAAATTGCCGGGTGCCTCCTGGAATTGCGCCTCTCGAAGGATGCCTCCCAGACGCAAGGTGGCACCAGTGCCAACTTGGTCTGCTCTGAGAGTGCCAAGTGGGTCCTGAAAACTGACACCCAGAACAGTGGCTTGTGAGTTTTGTTTCCCAGGGAAAAAGCCTGTACAATGGTTCAGGGTCCTGCGGCCTTAAATTGCCGGGTGCCTCCTGGAATTCCGCCTCTCGCAGGATGCCTCCCAGACGCAAGGTGGCACCAGTGCCAACTAGGTCTGGTTTAAGAGTGCCAAGTTGGTCCTGAAAACTGACACCCAGAACAGTGACTTGTGAGTTTTGTTTCCCAGGGAAAAATCCTGTACAATGGTTCAGGGGCCTGAGACCTTAAATTGCCGGGTGCCTCCTGGAATTCGGCCTCTCGCAGGATGCCTCCCAGACGCAAGGTGGCACCAGTGCCAACTTGGTCTGGTTTAAGAGTGCCAAGTGGGTCCTGAAAACTGACACCCAGAACAGTGGCTTGTGAGTTTTGTTTCCCAGGGAAAAATCGTGTGCAATGGTTCAGGGGCCTTAGGCCTTAAATTGCCAGGTACCTCCTGGAATTCGGCCTCGCGCAGGATGCCTCCCAGACTCAAGGTGGCACATGTTCCAAATTGGTCTGGTTTAAGAGTGCAAAGTGGGTCCTGAAAACTGATACCCAGAACAGTGGCTTGTGAGTTTTGTTTCCCAGGGAAAAAGCCTGTAAAATGGTTCAGGGTCTTGCGGCCTTAAATAGCCGGGTGACTCCTTGAATTCCGCATCTCACCAGATGTTTCCCAGATGCAAGGTGGCACCAGTGCCAACTTGGTCTGCTTTGAGAGTGTCAAGTGGGTCCTGAAAACTGACACCCAGAACAGTGGCTTGTGAGTTTTGTTTCCCAGGGAAAAAGCCTGTACAATGGTTCAGGGGCCTGAGGCCTTAAATTGCTGGGTGCCTCCTGGAATTCGGACTCTCGCAGGGTGCCTCCCAGAGGCAAAATGACACCATTTCCAACTTGGTCAGGTTTAAGAGTGCCAAGTGGGTCCTTCAAACTGACACCCAGAACAGTGGCTTCTGAATATTTTTTCCAAGGGAAAAAGCCTGTAGAATGGTTTTGGGTCCTGCGGCCTTAAATAGCCGGGTGCCTCCTGGAATTCCCCCTCTCGCAGGATGCCTCCCAGACGCAAGGTGGCACCAGTGCCAACTTGGTCTGGTTTGAGAGTACCAAGTGGGTCCGGCAAACTGACACCCAGAACAGTGGCTTGTGAGTTTTGTTTCCCAGGGAAAAAGCGTGTACAATGGTTCAGGGGCCTGAGGCCTTAAGTTGCCGTTGCCTCCTGGAGATCCGCCTCTCACAGGATGCCTCCCAGGCGCAACATGACACCAGTGCCAACTTGGTCTGGTTTAAGAGTGCCAAGTGGGTCCTGAAAACTGACACCCAGAACAGTGCCATGTGAGTTTTGTTTCCCAGGGAAAAATCCTGTACAATGGTTCAGGGGCCTGAGGCCTTAAATTGCCGGGTGCCTCCTGGAATTCGGCCTCTCGCAGGATGCCTCCCAGACGCTAAGCAACACCAGTGCCAACTTGGTCTGGTTTAAAAGTGCCAAGTGGGTCCTGAAAACTGACACCCAGAACAGTGGCTTGTGAGTTTTGTTTCCCAGGGAAAAAGCCTGTACAATGGTTCAGGTTCACGCGGCCTTAAATTGCCAGGTGCCTCCTGGAATTCCGCATCTCGCCAGATGTTTCCAAGACGCTAAGCAACACCAGTGCCAACTTGGTCTGGTTTGAGAGTGCCAAGTGTGTCCTGCAAACTGACACCCAGAACAGTGGCTTGTGAGTTTTGTTTCCCAGGGAAAAAGCCTGTACAATGGTTCAGGGTCCTGCGGCCTTAAATTGCCGGATGCCTCCTGGAATTCGGCGTCTTGCAAGATGCCTCCCAGAAGCATGGTGGCACCAGTGCCAGCTTGGTCTGCGTTGAGAGTGTCAAGTGGGTCCTGCAAACTGACACCCAGAACAGTGGCTTGTGAGTTTTGTTTCCCAGGGAAAAAGCCTGTACAATGGTTCAGGGGCCTGAGGCCTTAAATTGCCGGGTGCCTCCTGGAATTCGGACTCTCGCAGAATGCCTCCCAGACGCAAGGTGGCACCAGTGCCAACTTGGTCTGGTTTAAGAGTGCCAAGTGGGTCCTGAAAACTGACACCCAGAACAGTGGCTTGTGAGTTTTGTTTCCCAGGGAAAAAGCCTGTACAATGGTTCAGGGTCCTGCGGCCTTAAATTGCGGGGTGCCTCCTGGAATTCCGCATCTCGCCAATTGTTTCCCAGACGCTCAGCAACACCAGTGCCAACTTGGTCTGGTTTAAGAGTGTCAAGTGGGTCCTGGAAACTGACACCCAGAACAGTGGCTTCTGAATATTTTTTCGCAGGGAAAAAGCCTGTAGAATGGTTTTGGGTCCTGCGGCCTTAAATTGCCGGGTGCCTCCTGGAATTGCGCCTCTCGAAGGATGCCTCCCAGACGCAAGGTGGCACCAGTGCCAACTTGGTCTGCTCTGAGAGTGCCAAGTGGGTCCTGAAAACTGACACCCAGAACAGTGGCTTGTGAGTTTTGTTTCCCAGGGAAAAAGCCTGTACAATGGTTCAGGGTCCTGCGGCCTTAAATTGCCGGGTGCCTCCTGGAATTCCGCCTCTCGCAGGATGCCTCCCAGACGCAAGGTGGCACCAGTGCCAACTAGGTCTGGTTTAAGAGTGCCAAGTTGGTCCTGAAAACTGACACCCAGAACAGTGACTTGTGAGTTTTGTTTCCCAGGGAAAAATCCTGTACAATGGTTCAGGGGCCTGAGACCTTAAATTGCCGGGTGCCTCCTGGAATTCGGCCTCTCGCAGGATGCCTCCCAGACGCAAGGTGGCACCAGTGCCAACTTGGTCTGGTTTAAGAGTGTCAAGTGGGTCCTGGAAACTGACACCCAGAACAGTGGCTTCTGAATATTTTTTCGCAGGGAAAAAGCCTGTAGAATGGTTTTGGGTCCTGCGGCCTTAAATTGCCGGGTGCCTCCTGGAATTGCGCCTCTCGAAGGATGCCTCCCAGACGCAAGGTGGCACCAGTGCCAACTTGGTCTGCTCTGAGAGTGCCAAGTGGGTCCTGAAAACTGACACCCAGAACAGTGGCTTGTGAGTTTTGTTTCCCAGGGAAAAAGCCTGTACAATGGTTCAGGGTCCTGCGGCCTTAAATTGCCGGGTGCCTCCTGGAATTCCGCCTCTCGCAGGATGCCTCCCAGACGCAAGGTGGCACCAGTGCCAACTAGGTCTGGTTTAAGAGTGCCAAGGTGGTCCTGAAAACTGACACCCAGAACAGTGACTTGTGAGTTTTGTTTCCCAGGGAAAAATCCTGTACAATGGTTCAGGGGCCTGAGACCTTAAATTGCCGGGTGCCTCCTGGAATTCGGCCTCTCGCAGGATGCCTCCCAGACGCAAGGTGGCACCAGTGCCAACTTGTTCTGGTTTAAGAGTGCCAAGTGGGTCCTGAAAACTGACACCCAGAACAGTGGCTTGTGAGTTTTGTTTCCCAGGGAAAAATCGTGTGCAATGGTTCAGGGGCCTTAGGCCTTAAATTGCCAGGTACCTCCTGGAATTCGGCCTCGCGCAGGATGCCTCCCAGACGCAAGGTGGCACATGTTCCAAATTGGTCTGGTTTAAGAGTGCAAAGTGGGTCCTGAAAACTGATACCCAGAACAGTGGCTTGTGAGTTTTGTTTCCCAGGGAAAAAGCCTGTAAAATGGTTCAGGG
This sequence comes from Fringilla coelebs, assembly GCF_963513975.1. Classification (NCBI taxonomy): domain Eukaryota; kingdom Metazoa; phylum Chordata; class Aves; order Passeriformes; family Fringillidae; genus Fringilla; species Fringilla coelebs. Next base: position 90,058 of record NW_028167269.1, on the reverse strand, counting down.
TCTTGCGGCCTTAAATAGCCGGGTGACTACTTGAATTCCGCATCTCACCAGATGTTTCCCAGATGCAAGGTGGCACCAGTGCCAACTTGGTCTGCTTTGAGAGTGTCAAGTGGGTCCTGAAAACTGACACCCAGAACAGTGGCTTGTGAGTTTTGTTTCCCAGGGAAAAAGCCTGTACAATGGTTCAGGGGCCTGAGGCCTTAAATTGCTGGGTGCCTCCTGGAATTCGGACTCTCGCAGGGTGCCTCCCAGAGGCAAAATGACACCATTTCCAACTTGGTCAGGTTTAAGAGTGCCAAGTGGGTCCTTCAAACTGACACCCAGAACAGTGGCTTCTGAATATTTTTTCCAAGGGAAAAAGCCTGTAGAATGGTTTTGGGTCCTGCGGCCTTAAATTGCCGGGTGCCTCCTGGAATTCCCCATCTCGCAGGATGCCTCCCAGACGCAAGGTGGCACCAGTGCCAACTTGGTCTGGTTTGAGAGTACCAAGTGGGTCCGGCAAACTGACACCCAGAACAGTGGCTTGTGAGTTTTGTTTCCCAGGGAAAAAGCGTGTACAATGGTTCAGGGTCCTGCGGCCTTAAATTGCCGGATGCCTCCTGGAATTCGGCGTCTTGCAAGATGCCTCCCAGAAGCATGGTGGCACCAGTGCCAGCTTGGTCTGCGTTGAGAGTGTCAAGTGGGTCCTGCAAACTGACACCCAGAACAGTGGCTTCTGAATTTTGTTTTCCAGGGAAAAAGCCTGTAGAATGGTTTTCGGTCCTGCGGCCTTAAATTGCCAGGTGACTCCTGGAATTCAGCCTCTCGCAGGATGCCTCCCAGACGCAAGGTGGCACCAGTGCCAACTTGGTCTGCTTTGAGAGTGTCAAGTGGGTCCTGAAAACTGACACCCAGAACAGTGGCTTGTGAGTTTTGTTTCCCAGGGAAAAATCCTGTACAATGGTTCAGGGGCCTGAGACCTTAAATTGCCGGGAGCCTCCTGGAATTCGCCCTCTCGCAGGATGCCTCCCAGACACAAGGTGGCACCAGTGCCAACTTGGTCTGGTTTAAGAGTGCCAAGTGGGTCCTGAAAACTGACACCCAGAACAGTGGCTTGTGAGTTTTGTTTCCCAGGGAAAAATCCTGTACAATGGTTCAGGGGCCTTAGGCCTTAAATTGCGGGGTGCCTCCTGGAATTCGGCCTCTCGCAGGATGCCTCCCAGACGCAAGGAGGCACATGTTCCAAATTGGTCTGGTTTAAGAGTGCAAAGTGGGTCCTGAAAACTGATACCCAGAACAGTGGCTTGTGAGTTTTGTTTCCCAGGGAAAAAGCCTGTACAATGGTTCAGGGTCCTGAGGCCTTAAATTGCCGGGTGCCTCCTGGAATTCGGACTCTCGCAGAATGCCTCCCAGACGCAAGGTGGCACCAGTGCCAACTTGGTCTGGTTTAAGAGTGCCAAGTGGGTCCTGAAAACTGACACCCAGAACAGTGGCTTGTGAGTTTTGTTTCCCAGGGAAAAAGCCTGTACAATGGTTCAGGGTCCTGCGGCCTTAAATTGCCGGGTGCCTCCTGGAATTCCGCATCTCGCCAATTGTTTCCCAGACGCTCAGCAACACCAGTGCCAACTTGGTCTGGTTTAAGAGTGCCAAGTGGGTCCTGGAAACTGACACCCAGAACAGTGGCTTGTGAGTTTTGTTTCCCAGGGAAAAAGCCTGTACAATGGTTCAGGGGCCTGAGGCCTTAAATTGCTGGGTGCCTCCTGGAATTCGGACTCTCGCAGGGTGCCTCCCAGAGGCAAAATGACACCATTTCCAACTTGGTCTGGTTTGAGAGTGTCAAGTGGGTCCTGAAAACGGACACCCAGAACAGTGGCTTGTGAGTTTTGTTTCCCAGCGAAAAAGCCTGTACCATGGTTCAGGGGCCTGAGGCCTTAAATTGCCGGGTGCCTCCTGGAATTCCGCATCTCGCCAGATGTTTCCCAGACGCTAAGCAACACCAGTGCCTACTTGGTCTGGTTTAAGAGTGCCAAGTGGGTCCTGGAAACTGACACCCAGAACAGTGGCTTGTGAGTTTTGTTTCCCAGGGAAAAAGCCTGTACAATGGTTCAGGGTCCTGCGGCCTTAAATTTCCGGATGCCTCCTGATATTCGGCGTCTTACAAGATGCCTCCCAGACGCAAGGTGGCACCAGTGCCACCTTGGTCTGGGTTGAGAGTGCCAAGTGGGTCCTGCAAACTGACACCAAGAACAGTGGCTTCTGAATTTTGTTTTCCAGGGAAAAAGCCTGTAGAATGGTTTTCGGTCCTGCGGCCTTAAATTGCCCGGTGCCTCCTGGAAATGCGCCTCTCGCAGGATGCCTCCCAGACGCAAGGTGGCACCAGTGCCAACTTGGTCTGGTTTAAGAGTGCCAAGTGGGTCCTGAAAACTGACACCCAGAACAGTGCCATGTGAGTTTTGTTTCCCAGGGAAAAAGCCTGTACCATGGTTCAGAGTCCTGCGGCCTTAAATTTCCGGATGCCTCCTGATATTTGGCGTCTTACAAGATGCCTCCCAGACGCAAGGTGGCACCAGTGCCAGCTTGGTCTGGGTTGAGAGTGCCAAGTGGGTCCTGCAAACTGACACCCAGAACAGTGGCTTCTGAATTTTGTTTTCCAGGGAAAAAGACTGTAGAATGGTTTTCGGTCCTGCGGCCTTAAATTGCCCGGTGCCTCCTGGAATTGCGCCTCTCGCAGGATGCCTCCCAGACGCAAGGTGGCACCAGTGCCAACTTGGTCTCGTTTGAGAGTGCCAAGTGGGTCCTGCAAACTGACACCCAGAACAGTGGCTTGTGAGTTTTGTTTCCCAGCGAAAAAGCCTGTACCATGGTTCAGGGGCCTGAGGCCTTAAATTGCCGGGTGCCTCCTGGAATTCCGCATCTCGCCAGATGTTTCCCACACGCTAAGCAACACCAGTGCCAACTTGGTCTGGTTTGAGAGTGCCAAGTGTGTCCTGCAAACTGAGACCCAGAACAGTGGCTTGTGAGTTTTGTTTCCCAGGGAAAAAGCCTGTACATTGGTTCAGGGTCCTGCGGCCTTAAATTGCCGGTTGCCTCCTGGAATTCGGACGCTCGCAGGATGCCTCCCAGACGCAAGGTGGCACCAGTGCCAACTTGGTCTGGTTTAAGAGTGCCAAGTGGGTCCTGCAAACTGACACCCAGAACAGTGGCTTGTGAGTTTTTTTTCCCAGGGAAAAAGCCTGTACAATGGTTGAGGGTCCTGCGGCCTTAAATTGCCGGGTGCCTCCTGGAATTCGGCCTCTCGCAGGATGCCTCCCAGACGCAAGGTGGCACCAGTGCCAACTTGGTCTGGTTTAAGAGTGTCAAGTGGGTCCTGAAAACTGACACCCAGAACAGTGGCTTGTGAGTTTTGTTTCCCAGGGAAAAAGCCTGTACAATGGTTCAGGGGCCTGCGGTCTTAAATTGCCGGGTGCCTCCTGGAATTCGGCCTCTCGCAGGATGCCTCCCAGATGCGAGGTGGCACCAGTGCCAACTAGGTCTGGTTTAAGAGTGCCAAGTGGGTCCTGAAAACTGACACCCAGAACAGTGGCTTGTGAGTTTTGTTTCCCAGGGAAAAAGCCTGTACAATGGTTCAGTGTCACGCGGCCTTAAATTGCCAGGTCCCTCCTGGAATTCCGCATCTCGCCAGATGTTTCCAAGACGCTAAGCAACACCAGTGCCAACTTGGTCTGGTTTGAGAGTGCCAAGTGTGTCCTGCAAACTGACACCCAGAACAGTGGCTTGTGAGTTTTGTTTCCCAGGGAAAAAGCCTGTACAATGGTTCAGGGTCCTGCGGCCTTAAATTGCCGGATGCCTCCTGGAATTCGGCTTCTTGCAAGATGCCTCCCAGAAGCATGGTGGCACCAGTGCCAGCTTGGTCTGCGTTGAGAGTGTCAAGTGGGTCCTGCAAACTGACACCCAGAACAGTGGCTTCTGAATTTTGTTTTCCAGGGAAAAAGCCTGTAGAATGGTTTTCGGTCCTGCGGCCTTAAATTGCCAGGTGCCTCCTGGAATTCAGCCTCTCGCAGGATGCCTCCATGACGCAAGGTGGCACCAGTGCCAACTTGGTCTGGTTTAAGAGTGCCAAGTGGGTCCTGAAAACTGACACCCAGAACAGTGGCTTGTGAGTTTTGTTTCCCAGGGAAAAATCCTGTACAATGGTTCAGGGGCCTGAGGCCTTAAATTGCCGGGTGCCTCCTGGAATTCGCCCTCTCGCATGATGCCTCCCAGACACAAGGTGGCACCAGTGCCAACTTGGTCTGGTTTAAGAGTGCCAAGTGGGTCCTGAAAACTGACACCCAGAACAGTGGCTTGTGAGTTTTGTTTCCCAGGGAAAAAGCCTGTACAATGGTTCAGGGGCCTTAGGCCTTAAATATCTGGGTGCCTCCTGGAATTCGGCCTCTCACAGGATGCCTCCCAGACGCAAGGTGGCACATGTTCCAAATTGGTCTGGTTTAAGAGTGCAAAGTGGGTCCTGAAAACTGATACCCAGAACAGTGGCTTGTGAGTTTTGTTTCCCAGGGAAAAAGCCTGTACAATGGTTCAGGGGCCTGAGGCCTTAAATTGCTGGGTCCTCCTGGAATTCGGACTCTCGCAGAATGCCTCGCAGACGCAAGGTGGCACCAGTGCCAACTTGGTCTGGTTTAAGAGTGCCAAGTGGGTCCTGAAAACTGACACCCAGAACAGTGGCTTGTGAGTTTTGTTTCCCAGGGAAAAAGCCTGTACAATGGTTCAGGGGCCTGAGGCCTTAAATTGCTGGGTGCCTCCTGGAATTCCGCATCTCGCCAATTGTTTCCCAGACGCTCAGCAACACCAGTGCCAACTTGGTCTGGTTTAAGAGTGTCAAGTGGGTCCTGGAAACTGACACCCAGAACAGTGGCTTCTGAATATTTTTTCCCAGGGAAAAAGCCTTTAGAATGGTTTTGGGTCCTGCGGCCTTAAATTGCCGGGTGCCTCCTGGAATTGCGCCTCTCGCAGGATGCCTCCCAGACGCTTGGTGGCACCAGTGCCAACTTGGTCTGCTTTGAGAGTGTCAAGTGGGTCCTGAAAACTGACACCCAGAACAGTGGCTTGTGAGTTTTGTTTCCCAGGGAAAAAGCCTGTACAATGGTTCAGGGGCCTGAGGCCTTAAATTGCCGGGTGCCTCCTTGAATTGCGCCTCTCGCAGAATGCCTCCCAGACGCTATGCAACACCAGTGCCAACTTGGTCTGATTTAAGAGTGCCAAGTGGGTCCTGAAAACTGACACCCAGAACAGTGGCTTGTGAGTTTTGTTTCCCAGGGAAAAAGCCTGTACAATGGTTCAGGGGCCTGAGGCCTTAAATTGCTGTGTGCCTCCTGGAATTCGGACTCTCGCAGGGTGCCTCCCAGAGGCCTAATGACACCATTTCCAACTTGGTCTGGTTTGAGAGTGTCAAGTGGGTCCTGAAAACGGACACCCAGAACAGTGGCTTGTGAGTTTTGTTTCCCAGCGAAAAAGCCTGTACCATGGTTCAGGGGCCTGAGGCCTTAAATTGCCGGGTGCCTCCTGGAATTCCGCATCTCGCCAGATGTTTCCCAGACGCTAAGCAACACCAGTGCCTACTTGGTCTGGTTTAAGAGTGCCAAGTGGGTCCTGGAAACTGACACCCAGAACAGTGGCTTGTGAGTTTTGTTTCCCAGGGAAAAAGCCTGTACAATGGTTCAGGGGCCTGAGGCCTTAAATTTCCGGATGCCTCCTGATATTTGGCGTCTTACAAGATGCCTCCCAGACGCAAGGTGGCACCAGTGCCAGCTTGGTCTGGGTTGAGAGTGCCAAGTGGGTCCTGCAAACTGACACCCAGAACAGTGGCTTCTGAATTTTGTTTTCCAGGGAAAAAGCCTGTAGAATGGTTTCCGGTCCTGCGGCCTTAAATTGCCCGGTGCCTCCTGGAATTGCGCCTCTCGCAGGATGCCTCCCAGACGCAAGGTGGCACCAGTGCCAACTTGGTCTCGTTTGAGAGTGCCAAGTGGGTCCTGAAAACTGACACCCAGAACAGTGCCATGTGAGTTTTGTTTCCCAGGGAAAAAGCCTGTACAATGGTTCAGGGGCCTGCGGCCTTAAATTGCCGGGTGCCTCCTGGAATTCGGCCACTCGCAGGATGCCTCCCAGACGCAAGGTGGCACCAGTTCCAACTTGGTCTGGTTTAAGAGTGCCAAGTGGGTCCTGAAAACTGACACCCAGAACAGTGGCTTGTGAGTTTTGTTTCCCAGGGAAAAAGCCTGTACAATGGTTCAGGGGCCTGAGGCCTTAAATTGCCGGGTGCCTCCTGGAATTCCGCATCTCGCCAGATGTTTCCCAGACGCTAAGCAACACCAGTGCCTACTTGGTCTGGTTTAAGAGTGCCAAGTGGGTCCTGGAAACTGACACCCAGAACAGTGGCTTGTGAGTTTTGTTTCCCAGGGAAAAAGCCTGTACAATGGTTCAGGGTCCTGCGGCCTTAAATAGCCGGGTGCCTCCTGGAATTCCCCCTCTCGCAGGATGCCTCCCAGACGCAAGGTGGCACCAGTGCCAGCTTGGTCTGGTTTGAGAGTGCCAAGTGGGTCCTGCAAACTGACACCCAGAACAGTGGCTTCTGAATTTTGTTTTCCAGGGAAAAAGCCTGTAGAATGGTTTTCGGTCCTGCGGCCTTAAATTGCCCGGTGCCTCCTGGAAATGCGCCTCTCGCAGGATGCCTCCCAGACGCAAGGTGGCACCAGTGCCAACTTGGTCTGGTTTAAGAGTGCCAAGTGGGTCCTGAAAACTGACACCCAGAACAGTGCCATGTGAGTTTTGTTTCCCAGGGAAAAAGCCTGTACAATGGTTCAGAGTCCTGCGGCCTTAAATTGCCGGGTGCCTCCTGGAATTCGGCCACTCGCAGGATGCCTCCCAGACGCAAGGTGGCACCAGTTCCAACTTGGTCTGGTTTAAGAGTGCCAAGTGGGTCCTGAAAACTGACACCCAGAACAGTGGCTTGTGAGTTTTGTTTCCCAGGGAAAAAGCCTGTACAATGGTTCAGGGGCCTGAGGCCTTAAATTGCCGGGTGCCTCCTGGAATTCGGACTCTCGCAGAATGCCTCGCAGACACAAGGTGGCACCACTGCCAACTTGGTCTGGTTTAAGAGTGCCAAGTGGGTCCTGAAAACTGACACCCAGAACAGTGGCTTGTGAGTTTTGTTTCCCAGGGAAAAAGCCTGTAAAATGGTTCAGGGGCCTGAGGCCTTAAATTGCTGGGTGCCTCCTGGAATTCCGCATCTCGCCAATTGTTTCCCAGACGCTCAGCAACACCAGTGCCAACTTGGTCTGGTTTAAGAGTGTCAAGTGGGTCCTGGAAACTGACACCTAGAACAGTGGCTTCTGAATATTTTTTCCCAGGGAAAAAGCCTGTAGAATGGTTTTGGGTCCTGCGGCCTTAAATTGCCGGGTGCCTCCTGGAATTGCGCCTCTCGCAGGATGCCTCCCAGACGCAAGGTGGCACCAGTGCCAACTTGGTCTGCTTTGAGAGTGTCAAGTGGGTCCTGCAAACTGACACCCAGAACAGTGGCTTGTGAGTTTTGTTTCCCAGGGAAAAAGCCTGTACAATGGTTCAGGGTCCTGCGGCCTTAAATTTCCGGATGCCTCCTGATATTTGGCGTCTTACAAGATGCCTCCCAGACGCAAGGTGGCACCAGTGCCAACTTGGTCTGGGTTGAGAGTGCCAAGTGGGTCCTGCAAACTGACACCCAGAACAGTGGCTTCTGAATTTTGTTTTCCAGGGAAAAAGCCTGTAGAATGGTTTTCGGTCCTGCGGCCTTAAATTGCCCGGTGCCTCCTGGAATTGCGCCTCTCGCAGGATGCCTCCCAGACGCAAGGTGGCACCAGTGCCAACTTGGTCTGCTTTGAGAGTGTCAAGTGTGTCCTGCAAACTGACACCCAGAACAGTGGCTTGTGAGTTTTGTTTCCCAGGGAAAAAGCCTGTACAATGGTTCAGGGGCCTGAGGCCTTAAATTGCTGGGTGCCTCCTGGAATTCGGACTCTCGCAGGGTGCCTCCCAGAGGCAAAATGACACCATTTCCAACTTGGTCTGGTTTAAGAGTGTCAAGTGGGTCCTGAAAACGGACACCCAGAACAGTGGCTTGTGAGTTTTGTTTCCCAGCGAAAAAGCCTGTACCATGGTTCAGGGGCCTGAGGCCTTAAATTGCCGGGTGCCTCCTGGAATTCCGCATCTCGCCAGATGTTTCCCAGACGCTAAGCAACACCAGTGCCTACTTGGTCTGGTTTAAGAGTGCCAAGTGGGTCCTGGAAACTGACACCCAGAACAGTGGCTTGTGAGTTTTGTTTCCCAGGGAAAAAGCCTGTACAATGGTTCAGGGGCCTGAGGCCTTAAGTTGCCGGGTGCCTCCTGGAATTCCCCCTCTCGCAGGATGCCTCCCAGACGCAAGGTGGCACCATTTCCAACTTGGTCTGGTTTAAGAGTGCCAAGTGGGTCCTGCAAACTGACACCCAGAACAGTGGCTTCTGAATTTTGTTTTCCAGGGAAAAAGCCTGTAGAATGGTTTTCGGTCCTGCGGCCTTAAATTGCCCGGTGCCTCCTGGAAATGCGCCTCTCGCAGGATGCCTCCCAGACGCAAGGTGGCACCAGTGCCAACTTGGTCTGGTTTAAGAGTGCCAAGTGGGTCCTGAAAACTGACACCCAGAACAGTGCCATGTGAGTTTTGTTTCCCAGGGAAAAAGCCTGTACAATGGTTCAGAGTCCTGAGGCCTTAAATTGCCGGGTGCCTCCTGGAATTCGGACTCTCGCAGGGTGCCTCCCAGATGCAAAATGACACCATTTCCAACTTGGTCTGGTTTGAGAGTGTCAAGTGGGTCCTGAAAACGGACACCCAGAACAGTGGCTTGTGAGTTTTGTTTCCCAGCGAAAAAGCCTGTACCATGGTTCAGGGGCCTGAGGCCTTAAATTGCCCGGTGCCTCCTGGAATTCCGCATCTCGCCAGATGTTTCCCAGACGCTAAGCAACACCAGTGCCTACTTGGTCTGGTTTAAGAGTGCCAAGTGGGTCCTGGAAACTGACACCCAGAACAGTGGCTTGTGAGTTTTGTTTCCCAGGGAAAAAGCCTGTACAATGGTTCAGGGTCCTGCGGCCTTAAATTTCCGGATGCCTCCTGATATTTGGCGTCTTACAAGATGCCTCCCAGACGCAAGGTGGCACCAGTGCCAACTTGGTCTCGTTTGAGAGTGCCAAGTGGGTCCTGCAAACTGACACCCAGAACAGTGGCTTGTGAGTTTTGTTTCCCAGCGAAAAAGCCTGTACCATGGTTCAGGGGCCTGAGGCCTTAAATTGCCGGGTGCCTCCTGGAATTCCGCATCTCGCCAGATGTTTCCCAGACGCTAAGCAACACCAGTGCCAACTTGGTCTGGTTTGAGAGTGCCAAGTGTGTCCTGCAAACTGAGACCCAGAACAGTGCCTTGTGAGTTTTGTTTCCCAGGGAAAAAGCCTGTACAATGGTTCAGGGTCCTGCGGCCTTAAATTGCCGGTTGCCTCCTGGAATTCGGACTCTCGCAGGATGCCTCCCAGACGCAAGGTGGCACCAGTGCCAACTTGGTCTGGTTTAAGAGTGCCAAGTGGGTCCTGCAAACTGACACCCAGAACAGTGGCTTGTGAGTTTTGTTTCCCAGGGAAAAAGCCTGTACAATGGTTGAGGGTCCTGCGGCCTTAAATTGCCGGGTGCCTCCTGGAATTCGGCCTCTCGCAGGATGCCTCCCAGACGCAAGGTGGCACCAGTGCCAACTTGGTCTGGTTTAAGAGTGTCAAGTAGGTCCTGAAAACTGACACCCAGAACAGTGCCATGTGAGTTTTGTTTCCCAGGGAAAAAGCCTGTACAATGGTTCATGGGCCTGCGGTCTTAAATTGCCGGGTGCCTCCTGGAATTCGGCCTCTCGCAGGATGCCTCCCAGATGCGAGGTGGCACCAGTGCCAACTTGGTCTGGTTTAAGAGTGCCAAGTGGGTCCTGAAAACTGACACCCAGAACAGTGGCTTGTGAGTTTTGTTTCCCAGGGAAAAAGCCTGTACAATGGTTCAGGTTCACGCGGCCTTAAATTGCCAGGTGCCTCCTGGAATTCCGCATCTCGCCAGATGTTTCCAAGACGCTAAGCAACACCAGTGCCAACTTGGTCTGGTTTGAGAGTGCCAAGTGTGTCCTGCAAACTGACACCCAGAACAGTGGCTTGTGAGTTTTGTTTCCCAGGGAAAAAGCCTGTACAATGGTTCAGGGTCCTGCGGCCTTAAATTGCCGGATGCCTCCTGGAATTCGGCTTCTTGCAAGATGCCTCCCAGAAGCATGGTGGCACCAGTGCCAGCTTGGTCTGCGTTGAGAGTGTCAAGTGGGTCCTGCAAACTGACACCCAGAACAGTGGCTTCTGAATTTTGTTTCCCAGGGAAAAAGCCTGTAGAATGGTTTTCGGTCCTGCGGCCTTAAATTGCCAGGTGCCTCCTGGAATTCAGCCTCTCGCAGGATGCCTCCCAGACGCAAGGTGGCACCAGTGCCAACTTGGTCTGCTTTGAGAGGGTCAAGTGGGTCCTGAAAACTGACCCCCAGAACAGTGGCTTGTGAGTTTTGTTTCCCAGGGAAAAATCCTGTACAATGGTTCAGGGGCCTGAGGCCTTAAATTGCCGGGTGCCTCCTGGAATTCGCCCTCTCGCAGGATGCCTCCCAGACACAAGGTGGCACCAGTGCCAACTTGGTCTGGTTTAAGAGTGCCAAGTGGGTCCTGAAAACTGACACCCAGAACAGTGGCTTGTGAGTTTTGTTTCCCAGGGAAAAAGCCTGTACAATGGTTCAGGGGCCTTAGGCCTTAAATTGCCGGGTGCCTCCTGGAATTCGGCCTCTCACAGGATGCCTCCCAGACGCAAGGTGGCACATGTTCCAAATTGGTCTGGTTTAAGAGTGCAAAGTGGGTCCTGAAAACTGATACCCAGAACAGTGGCTTGTGAGTTTTGTTTCCCAGGGAAAAAGCCTGTACAATGGTTCAGGGGCCTGAGGCCTTAAATTGCCGGGTGCCTCCTGGAATTCGGACTCTCGCAGAATGCCTCGCAGACGCAAGGTGGCACCAGTGCCAACTTGGTCTGGTTTAAGAGTGCCAAGTGGGTCCTGAAAACTGACACCCAGAACAGTGGCTTGTGAGTTTTGTTTCCCAGGGAAAAAGCCTGTACAATGGTTCAGGGGCCTGAGGCCTTAAATTGCTGGGTGCCTCCTGGAATTCCGCATCTCGCCAATTGTTTCCCAGACGCTCAGCAACACCAGTGCCAACTTGGTCTGGTTTAAGAGTGTCAAGTGGGTCCTGGAAACTGACACCCAGAACAGTGGCTTCTGAATATTTTTTCCCAGGGAAAAAGCCTGTAGAATGGTTTTGGGTCCTGCGGCCTTAAATTGCCGGGTGCCTCCTGGAATTGCGCCTCTCGCAGGATGCCTCCCAGACGCAAGGTGGCACCAGTGCCAACTTGGTCTGCTTTGAGAGTGTCAAGTGGGTCCTGCAAACTGACACCCAGAACAGTGGCTTGTGAGTTTTGTTTCCCAGGGAAAAAGCCTGTACAATGGTTCAGGGTCCTGCGGCCTTAAATTTCCGGATGCCTCCTGATATTTGGCGTCTTACAAGATGCCTCCCAGACGCAAGGTGGCACCAGTGCCAGCTTGGTCTGGGTTGAGAGTGCCAAGTGGGTCCTGCAAACTGACACCCAGAACAGTGGCTTCTGAATTTTGTTTTCCAGGGAAAAAGCCTGTAGAATGGTTTTCGGTCCTGCGGCCTTAAATTGCCCGGTGCCTCCTGGAATTGCGCCTCTCGCAGGATGCCTCCCAGACGCAAGGTGGCACCAGTGCCAACTTGGTCTCGTTTGAGAGTGCCAAGTGGGTCCTGCAAACTGACACCCAGAACAGTGGCTTGTGAGTTTTGTTTCCCAGCGAAAAAGCCTGTACCATGGTTCAGGGGCCTGAGGCCTTAAATTGCCGGGTGCCTCCTGGAATTCCGCATCTCGCCAGATGTTTCCCAGACGCTAAGCAACACCAGTGCCAACTTGGTCTGGTTTGAGAGTGCCAAGTGTGTCCTGCAAACTGAGACCCAGAACAGTGGCTTGTGAGTTTTGTTTCCCAGGGAAAAAGCCTGTACAATGGTTCAGGGTCCTGCGGCCTTAAATTGCCGGTTGCCTCCTGGAATTCGGCGTCTTGCAAGATGCCTCCCAGACGCAAGGTGGCACCAGTGCCAACTTGGTCTGGTTTAAGAGTGCCAAGTGGGTCCTGCAAACTGAAACCCAGAACAGTGGCTTGTGAGTTTTTTTTCCCAGGGAAAAAGCCTGTACAATGGTTGAGGGTCCTGCGGCCTTAAATTGCCGGGTGCCTCCTGGAATTCGGCCTCTCGCAGGATGCCTCCCAGACGCAAGGTGGCACCAGTGCCAACTTGGTCTGGTTTAAGAGTGTCAAGTGGGTCCTGAAAACTGACACCCAGAACAGTGGCTTGTGAGTTTTGTTTCCCAGGGAAAAAGCCTGTACAATGGTTCAGGGGCCTGCGGTCTTAAATTGCCGGGTGCCTCCTGGAATTCGGCCTCTCGCAGGATGCCTCCCAGATGCGAGGTGGCACCAGTGCCAACTTCGTCTGGTTTAAGAGTGCCAAGTGGGTCCTGAAAACTGACACCCAGAACAGTGGCTTGTGAGTTTTGTTTCCCAGGGAAAAAGCCTGTACAATGGTTCAGGTTCACGCGGCCTTAAATTGCCAGGTGCCTCCTGGAATTCCGCATCTCGCCAGATGTTTCCAAGACGCTAAGCAACACCAGTGCCAACTTGGTCTGGTTTGAGAGTGCCAAGTGTGTCCTGCAAACTGACACCCAGAACAGTGGCTTGTGAGTTTTGTTTCCCAGGGAAAAAGCCTGTAGAATGGTTCAGGGTCCTGCGGCCTTAAATTGCCGGATGCCTCCTGGAATTCGGCTTCTTGCAAGATGCCTCCCCGAAGCATGGTGGCACCAGTGCCAACTTGGTCTGCGTTGAGAGTGTCAAGTGGGTCCTGCAAACTGACACCCAGAACAGTGGCTTCTGAATTTTGTTTTCCAGGGAAAAAGCCTGTAGAATGGTTTTCGGTCCTGCGGCCTTAAATTGCCAGGTGCCTCCTGGAATTCAGCCTCTCGCAGGATGCCTCCCAGACGCAAGGTGGCACCAGTTCCAACTTGGTCTGCTTTGAGAGTGTCAAGTGGGTCCTGAAAACTGACACCCAGAACAGTGGCTTGTGAGTTTTGTTTCCCAGGGAAAAATCCTGTACAATGGTTCAGGGGCCTGAGGCCTTAAATTGCCGGGTGCCTCCTGGAATTCGCCCTCTCGCATGATGCCTCCCAGACACAAGGTGGCACCAGTGCCAACTTGGTCTGGTTTAAGAGTGCCAAGTGGGTCCTGAAAACTGACACCCAGAACAGTGGCTTGTGAGTTTTGTTTCCCAGGGAAAAAGCCTGTACAATGGTTCAGGGGCCTTAGGCCTTAAATTGCTGGGTGCCTCCTGGAATTCGGCCTCTCACAGGATGCCTCCCAGACGCAAGGTGGCACATGTTCCAAATTGGTCTGGTTTAAGAGTGCAAAGTGGGTCCTGAAAACTGATACCCAGAACAGTGGCTTGTGAGTTTTGTTTCCCAGGGAAAAAGCCTGTACAATGGTTCAGGGGCCTGAGGCCTTAAATTGCCGGGTGCCTCCTGGAATTCGGACTCTCGCAGAATGCCTCGCAGACGCAAGGTGGCACCAGTGCCAACTTGGTCTGGTTTAAGAGTGCCAAGTGGGTCCTGAAAACTGACACCCAGAACAGTGGCTTGTGAGTTTTGTTTCCCAGGGAAAAAGCCTGTACAATGGTTCAGGGGCCTGAGGCCTTAAATTGCTGGGTGCCTCCTGGAATTCCGCATCTCGCCAATTGTTTCCCAGACGCTCAGCAACACCAGTGCCAACTTGGTCTGGTTTAAGAGTGTCAAGTGGGTCCTGGAAACTGACACCCAGAACAGTGGCTTCTGAATATTTTTTCCCAGGGAAAAAGCCTGTAGAATGGTTTTGGGTCCTGCGGCCTTAAATTGCCGGGTGCCTCCTGGAATTGCGCCTCTCGCAGGATGCCTCCCAGACGCAAGGTGGCACCAGTGCCAACTTGGTCTGCTTTGAGAGTGTCAAGTGGGTCCTGCAAACTGACACCCAGAACAGTGGCTTGTGAGTTTTGTTTCCCAGGGAAAAAGCCTGTACAATGGTTCAGGGGCCTGAGGCCTTAAGTTGCCGGGTGCCTCCTGGAGATCCGCCTCTCACAGGATGCCTCCCAGGCGCAACATGACACCAGTGCCAACTTGGTCTGGTTTAAGAGTGCCAAGTGGGTCCTGAAAACTGACACCCAGAACAGTGGCTTGTGAGTTTTGTTTCCCAGGGAAAAAGCCTGTACAATGGTTCAGGGGCCCGAGGCCTTAAATTGCCGGGTGCCTCCTTGAATTGCGCCTCTCGCAGAATGCCTCCCAGACGCTATGCAACACCAGTGCCAACTTGGTCTGATTTAAGAGTGCCAAGTGGGTCCTGAAAACTGACACCCAGAACAGTGGCTTGTGAGTTTTGTTTCCCAGGGAAAAAGCCTGTACAATGGTTCAGGGGCCTGAGGCCTTAAATTGCTGGGTGCCTCCTGGAATTCGGACTCTCGCAGGGTGCCTCCCAGAGGCAAAATGACACCATTTCCAACTTGGTCTGGTTTGAGAGTGTCAAGTGGGTCCTGAAAACGGACACCCAGAACAGTGGCTTGTGAGTTTTGTTTCCCAGCGAAAAAGCCTGTACCATGGTTCAGGGGCCTGAGGCCTTAAATTGCCGGGTGCCTCCTGGAATTCCGCATCTCGCCAGATGTTTCCCAGACGCTAAGCAACACCAGTGCCTACTTGGTCTGGTTTAAGAGTGCCAAGTGGGTCCTGGAAACTGACACCCAGAACAGTGGCTTGTGAGTTTTGTTTCCCAGGGAAAAAGCCTGTACAATGGTTCAGGGGCCTGAGGCCTTAAATTTCCGGATGCCTCCTGATATTTGGCGTCTTACAAGATGCCTCCCAGACGCAAGGTGGCACCAGTGCCAGCTTGGTCTGGGTTGAGAGTGTCAAGTGGGTCCTGCAAACTGACACCCAGAACAGTGGCTTCTGAATTTTGTTTTCCAGGGAAAAAGCCTGTAGAATGGTTTCCGGTCCTGCGGCCTTAAATTGCCCGGTGCCTCCTGGAATTGCGCCTCTCGCAGGATGCCTCCCAGACGCAAGGTGGCACCAGTGCCAACTTGGTCTCGTTTGAGAGTGCCAAGTGGGTCCTGAAAACTGACACCCAGAACAGTGCCATGTGAGTTTTGTTTCCCAGGGAAAAAGCCTGTACAATGGTTCAGGGGCCTGCGGCCTTAAATTGCCGGGTGCCTCCTGGAATTCGGCCACTCGCAGGATGCCTCCCAGACGCAAGGTGGCACCAGTTCCAACTTGGTCTGGTTTAAGAGTGCCAAGTGGGTCCTGAAAACTGACACCCAGAACAGTGGTTTGTGAGTTTTGTTTCCCAGGGAAAAAGCCTGTACAATGGTTCAGGGGCCTGAGGCCTTAAATTGCCGGGTGCCTCCTGGAATTCCGCATCTCGCCAGATGTTTCCCAGACGCTAAGCAACACCAGTGCCAACTTGGTCTGGTTTGAGAGTGCCAAGTGTGTCCTGCAAACTGAGACCCAGAACAGTGGCTTGTGAGTTTTGTTTCCCAGGGAAAAAGTCTGTACAATGGTTCAGGGTCCTGCGGCCTTAAATTGCCGGTTGCCTCCTGGAATTCGGACTCTCGCAGGATGCCTCCCAGACGCAAGGTGGCACCAGTGCCAACTTGGTCTGGTTTAAGAGTGCCAAGTGGGTCCTGCAAACTGACACCCAGAACAGTGGCTTGTGAGTTTTGTTTCCCAGGGAAAAAGCCTGTACAATGGTTGAGGGTCCTGCGGCCTTAAATTGCCGGGTGCCTCCTGGAATTCGGCCTCTCGCAGGATGCCTCCCAGACGCAAGGTGGCACCAGTGCCAACTTGGTCTGGTTTAAGAGTGTCAAGTGGGTCCTGCAAACTGACACCCAGAACAGTGGCTTGTGAGTTTTGTTTCCCAGGGAAAAAGCCTGTACAATGGTTCAGGTTCACGCGGCCTTAAATTGCCGGGTGCCTCCTGGAATTCGGCCTCTTGCAGGATGCCTCCCAGATGCGAGGTGGCACCAGTGCCAACTTGGTCTGGTTTAAGAGTGCCAAGTGGGTCCTGAAAACTGACACCCAGAACAGTGGCTTGTGAGTTTTGTTTCCCAGGGAAAAAGCCTGTACAATGGTTCAGGTTCACGCGGCCTTAAATTGCCAGGTGCCTCCTGGAATTCCGCATCTCGCCAGATGTTTCCAAGACGCTAAGCAACACCAGTGCCAACTTGGTCTGGTTTGAGAGTGCCAAGTGTGTCCTGCAAACTGACACCCAGAACAGTGGCTTGTGAGTTTTGTTTCCCAGGGAAAAAGCCTGTACAATGGTTCAGGGTCCTGCGGCCTTAAATTGCCGGATGCCTCCTGGAATTCGGCTTCTTGCAAAATGCCTCCCAGAAGCATTGTGGCACCAGTGCCAGCTTGGTCTGCGTTGACAGTGTCAAGTGGGTCCTGCAAACTGACACCCAGAACAGTGGCTTCTGAATTTTGTTTTCCAGGGAAAAAGCCTGTAGAATGGTTTTCGGTCCTGCGGCCTTAAATTGCCAGGTGCCTCCTGGAATTCAGCCTCTCGCAGGATGCCTCCCAGACGCAAGGTGGCACCAGTTCCAACTTGGTCTGCTTTGAGAGTGTCAAGTGGGTCCTGAAAACTGACACCCAGAACAGTGGCTTGTGAGTTTTGTTTCCCAGGGAAAAATCCTGTACAATGGTTCAGGGGCCTGAGGCCTTAAATTGCCGGGTGCCTCCTGGAATTCGCCCTCTCGCATGATGCCTCCCAGACACAAGGTGGCACCAGTGCCAACTTGGTCTGGTTTAAGAGTGCCAAGTGGGTCCTGAAAACTGACACCCAGAACAGTGGCTTGTGAGTTTTGTTTCCCAGGGAAAAAGCCTGTACAATGGTTCAGGGGCCTTAGGCCTTAAATTGCCGGGAGCCTCCTGGAATTCGGCCTCTCACAGGATGCCTCCCAGACGCAAGGTGGCACATGTTCCAAATTGGTCTGGTTTAAGAGTGCAAAGTGGGTCCTGAAAACTGATACCCAGAACAGTGGCTTGTGAGTTTTGTTTCCCAGGGAAAAAGCCTGTACAATGGTTCAGGGGCCTGAGGCCTTAAATTGCCGGGTGCCTCCTGGAATTCGGACTCTCGCAGAATGCCTCCCAGACGCAAGGTGGCACCAGTTCCAACTTGGTCTGGTTTAAGAGTGCCAAGTGGGTCCTGAAAACTGACACCCAGAACAGTGGCTTGTGAGTTTTGTTTCCCAGGGAAAAAGCCTGTACAATGGTTCAGGGGCCAGAGGCCTTAAATTGCTGGGTGCCTCCTGGAATTCCGCATCTCGCCAATTGTTTCCCAGACGCTCTGCAACACCAGTGCCAACTTGGTCTGGTTTAAGAGTGTCAAGTGGGTCCTGGAAACTGACACCCAGAACAGTGGCTTCTGAATATTTTTTCCCAGGGAAAAAGCCTGTAGAATGGTTTTGGGTCCTGCGGCCTTAAATTGCCGGGTGCCTCCTGGAATTGCGCCTCTCGCAGGATGCCTCCCAGACGCAAGGTGGCACCAGTGCCAACTTGGTCTGCTTTGAGAGTGTCAAGTGGGTCCTGCAAACTGACACCCAGAACAGTGGCTTGTGAGTTTTGTTTCCCAGGGAAAAAGCCTGTACAATGGTTCAGGGGCCTGAGGCCTTAAGTTGCCGGGTGCCTCCTGGAGATCCGCCTCTCACAGGATGCCTCCCAGGCGCAACATGACACCAGTGCCAACTTGGTCTGGTTTAAGAGTGCCAAGTGGGTCCTGAAAACTGACACCCAGAACAGTGGCTTGTGAGTTTTGTTTCCCAGGGAAAAAGCCTGTACAATGGTTCAGGGGCCCAAGGCCTTAAATTGCCGGGTGCCTTCTTGAATTGCGCCTCTCGCAGAATGCCTCCCAGACGCTATGCAACACCAGTGCCAACTTGGTCTGATTTAAGAGTGCCAAGTGGGTCCTGAAAACTGACACCCAGAACAGTGGCTTGTGAGTTTTGTTTCCCAGGGAAAAAGCCTGTACAATGGTTCAGGGGCCTGAGGCCTTAAATTGCCGGGTGCCTCCTTGAATTGCGCCTCTCGCAGAATGCCTCCCAGACGCTATGCAACACCATTTCCAACTTGGTCTGGTTTGAGAGTGTCAAGTGGGTCCTGAAAACGGACACCCAGAACAGTGGCTTGTGAGTTTTGTTTCCCAGCGAAAAAGCCTGTACCATGGTTCAGGGGCCTGAGGCCTTAAATTGCCGGGTGCCTCCTGGAATTCCGCATCTCGCCAGATGTTTCCCAGACGCTAAGCAACACCAGTGCCTACTTGGTCTGGTTTAAGAGTGCCAAGTGGGTCCTGGAAACTGACACCCAGAACAGTGGCTTGTGAGTTTTGTTTCCCAGGGAAAAAGCCTGTACCATGGTTCAGGGGCCTGAGGCCTTAAATTTCCGGATGCCTCCTGATATTTGGCGTCTTACAAGATGCCTCCCAGACGCAAGGTGGCACCAGTGCCAGCTTGGTCTGGGTTGAGAGTGCCAAGTGGGTCCTGCAAACTGACACCCAGAACAGTGGCTTCTGAATTTTGTTTTCCAGGGAAAAAGCCTGTAGAATGGTTTCCGGTCCTGCGGCCTTAAATTGCCCGGTGCCTCCTGGAATTGCGCCTCTCGCAGGATGCCTCCCAGACGCAAGGTGGCACCAGTGCCAACTTGGTCTCGTTTGAGAGTGCCAAGTGGGTCCTGAAAACTGACACCCAGAACAGTGCCATGTGAGTTTTGTTTCCCAGGGAAAAAGCCTGTACAATGGTTCAGGGGCCTGCGGCCTTAAATTGCCGGGTGCCTCCTGGAATTCGGCCACTCGCAGGATGCCTCCCAGACGCAAGGTGGCACCAGTTCCAACTTGGTCTGGTTTAAGAGTGCCAAGTGGGTCCTGAAAACTGACACCCAGAACAGTGGCTTGTGAGTTTTGTTTCCCAGGGAAAAAGCCTGTACAATGGTTCAGGGGCCTGAGGCCTTAAATTGCCGGGTGCCTCCTGGAATTCCGCATCTCGCCAGATGTTTCCCAGACGCTAAGCAACACCAGTGCCAACTTGGTCTGGTTTGAGAGTGCCAAGTGTGTCCTGCAAACTGAGACCCAGAACAGTGGCTTGTGAGTTTTGTTTCCCAGGGAAAAAGTCTGTACAATGGTTCAGGGTCCTGCGGCCTTAAATTGCCGGTTGCCTCCTGGAATTCGGACTCTCGCAGGATGCCTCCCAGACGCAAGGTGGCACCAGTGCCAACTTGGTCTGGTTTAAGAGTGCCAAGTGGGTCCTGCAAACTGACACCCAGAACAGTGGCTTGTGAGTTTTGTTTCCCAGGGAAAAAGCCTGTACAATGGTTGAGGGTCCTGCGGCCTTAAATTGCCGGGTGCCTCCTGGAATTCAGCCTCTCGCAGGATGCCTCCCAGACGCAAGGTGGCACCAGTGCCAACTTGGTCTGGTTTAAGAGTGTCAAGTGGGTCCTGCAAACTGACACCCAGAACAGTGGCTTGTGAGTTTTGTTTCCCAGGGAAAAAGCCTGTACAATGGTTCAGGGTCCTGCGGCCTTAAATTGCCGGGTGCCTCCTGGAATTCGGCCTCTTGCAGGATGCCTCCCAGATGCGAGGTGGCACCAGTGCCAACTTGGTCTGGTTTAAGAGTGCCAAGTGGGTCCTGAAAACTGACACCCAGAACAGTGGCTTGTGAGTTTTGTTTCCCAGGGAAAAAGCCTGTACAATGGTTCAGGTTCACGCGGCCTTAAATTGCCAGGTGCCTCCTGGAATTCCGCATCTCGCCAGATGTTTCCAAGACGCTAAGCAACACCAGTGCCAACTTGGTCTGGTTTGAGAGTGCCAAGTGTGTCCTGCAAACTGACACCCAGAACAGTGGCTTGTGAGTTTTGTTTCCCAGGGAAAAAGCCTGTACAATGGTTCAGGGTCCTGCGGCCTTAAATTGCCGGATGCCTCCTGGAATTCGGCTTCTTGCAAAATGCCTCCCAGAAGCATTGTGGCACCAGTGCCAGCTTGGTCTGCATTGACAGTGTCAAGTGGGTCCTGCAAACTGACACCCAGAACAGTGGCTTCTGAATTTTGTTTTCCAGGGAAAAAGCCTGTAGAATGGTTTTCGGTCCTGCGGCCTTAAATTGCCAGGTGACTCCTGGAATTCAGCCTCTCGCAGGATGCCTCCCAGACGCAAGGTGGCACCAGTTCCAACTTGGTCTGCTTTGAGAGTGTCAAGTGGGTCCTGAAAACTGACACCCAGAACAGTGGCTTGTGAGTTTTGTTTCCCAGGGAAAAATCCTGTACAATGGTTCAGGGGCCTGAGGCCTTAAATTGCCGGGTGCCTCCTGGAATTCGCCCTCTCGCATGATGCCTCCCAGACACAAGGTGGCACCAGTGCCAACTTGGTCTGGTTTAAGAGTGCCAAGTGGGTCCTGAAAACTGACACCCAGAACAGTGGCTTGTGAGTTTTGTTTCCCAGGGAAAAAGCCTGTACAATGGTTCAGGGGCCTTAGGCCTTAAATTGCCGGGTGCCTCCTGGAATTCGGCCTCTCACAAGATGCCTCCCAGACGCAAGGTGGCACATGTTCCAAATTGGTCTGGTTTAAGAGTGCAAAGTGGGTCCTGAAAACTGATACCCAGAACAGTGGCTTGTGAGTTTTGTTTCCCAGGGAAAAAGCCTGTACAATGGTTCAGGGGCCTGAGGCCTTAAATTGCCGGGTGCCTCCTGGAATTCGGACTCTCGCAGAATGCCTCCCAGACGCAAGGTGGCACCAGTGCCAACTTGGTCTGGTTTAAGAGTGCCAAGTGGGTCCTGAAAACTGACACCCAGAACAGTGGCTTGTGAGTTTTGTTTCCCAGGGAAAAAGCCTGTACAATGGTTCAGCGGCCAGAGGCCTTAAATTGCTGGGTGCCTCCTGGAATTCCGCATCTCGCCAATTGTTTCCCAGACGCTCTGCAACACCAGTGCCAACTTGGTCTGGTTTAAGAGTGTCAAGTGGGTCCTGGAAACTGACACCCAGAACAGTGGCTTCTGAATATTTTTTCCCAGGGAAAAAGCCTGTAGAATGGTTTTGGGTCCTGCGGCCTTAAATTGCCGGGTGCCTCCTGGAATTGCGCCTCTCGCAGGATGCCTCCCAGACGCAAGGTGGCACCAGTGCCAACTTGGTCTGCTTTGAGAGTGTCAAGTGGGTCCTGCAAACTGACACCCAGAACAGTGGCTTGTGAGTTTTGTTTCCCAGGGAAAAAGCCTGTACAATGGTTCAGGGGCCTGAGGCCTTAAGTTGCCGGGTGCCTCCTGGAGATCCGCCTCTCACAGGATGCCTCCCAGGCGCAACATGACACCAGTGCCAACTTGGTCTGGTTTAAGAGTGCCAAGTGGGTCCTGAAAACTGACACCCAGAACAGTGGCTTGTGAGTTTTGTTTCCCAGGGAAAAAGCCTGTACAATGGTTCAGGGGCCTGCAATCTTAAATTGCCGGGTGCCTCCTTGAATTGCGCCTCTCGCAGAATGCCTCCCAGACGCTATGCAACACCAGTGCCAACTTGGTCTGATTTAAGAGTGCCAAGTGGGTCCTGAAAACTGACACCCAGAACAGTGGCTTGTGAGTTTTGTTTCCCAGGGAAAAAGCCTGTACAATGGTTCAGGGGCCTGAGGCCTTAAATTGCCGGGTGCCTCCTGGAATTCGGACTCTCGCAGGGTGCCTCCCAGAGGCAAAATGACACCATTTCCAACTTGGTCTGGTTTGAGAGTGTCAAGTGGGTCCTGAAAACGGACACCCAGAACAGTGGCTTGTGAGTTTTGTTTCCCAGCGAAAAAGCCTGTACCATGGTTCAGGGGCCTGAGGCCTTAAATTGCCGTGTGCCTCCTGGAATTCCGCATCTCGCCAGATGTTTCCCAGACGCTAAGCAACACCAGTGCCTACTTGGTCTGGTTTAAGAGTGCCAAGTGGGTCCTGGAAACTGACACCCAGAACAGTGGCTTGTGAGTTTTGTTTCCCAGGGAAAAAGCCTGTACAATGGTTCAGGGTCCTGCGGCCTTAAATTTCCGGTTGCCTCCTGATATTCGGCGTCTTACGAGATGCCTCCCAGACGCAAGGTGGCACCAGTGCCAGCTTGGTCTGGGTTGAGAGTGCCAAGTGGGTCCTGCAAACTGACACCCAGAACAGTGGCTTCTGAATTTTGTTTTCCAGGGAAAAAGCCTGTAGAATGGTTTTCGGTCCTGCGGCCTTAAATTGCCCGGTGCCTCCTGGAATTCCCCCTCTCGCAGGATGCCTCCCAGACGCAAGGTGGCACCAGTGCCAACTTGGTCTCGTTTGAGAGTGCCAAGTGGGTCCTGAAAACTGACACCCAGAACAGTGCCATGTGAGTTTTGTTTCCCAGGGAAAAAGCCTGTACAATGGTTCAGGGTCCTGCGGCCTTAAATTGCCGGGTGCCTCCTGGAATTCGGCCACTCGCAGGATGCCTCCCAGACGCAAGGTGGCACCAGTTCCAACTTGGTCTGGTTTAAGAGTGCCAAGTGGGTCCTGCAAACTGACACCCAGAACAGTGGCTTGTGAGTTTTGTTTCCCAGGGAAAAAGCCTGTACAATGGTTCAGGGGCCTGAGGCCTTAAATTGCTGGGTGCCTCCTGGAGATCCGCCTCTCACAGGATGCCTCCCAGGCGCAACATGACACCAGTGCCAACTTGGTCTGGTTTGCGAGTGCCAAGTGGGTCCTGAAAACTGACACCCAGAACAGTGGCTTGTGAGTTTTGTTTCCCAGGGAAAAAGCCTGTACAATGATTCAGGGGCCTGAGGCCTTAAATTGCCAGGTGCCTCCTTGAATTGCGCCTCTCGCAGAATGCCTCCCAGACGCTATGCAACACCAGTGCCAACTTGGTCTGATTTAAGAGTGCCAAGTGGGTCCTGAAAACTGACACCCAGAACAGTGGCTTGTGAGTTTTGTTTCCCAGGGAAAAAGCCTGTACAATGGTTCAGGGGCCTGAGGCCTTAAATGGCTGGGTGCCTCCTGGAATTCGGACTCTCGCAGGGTGCCTCCCAGATGCAAAATGACACCATTTCCAACTTGGTCTGGTTTGAGAGTGTCAAGTGGGTCCTGAAAACGGACACCCAGAACAGTGGCTTGTGAGTTTTGTTTCCCAGCGAAAAAGCCTGTACCATGGTTCAGGGGCCTGAGGCCTTAAATTGCCGGGTGCCTCCTGGAATTCCGCATCTCGCCAGATGTTTCCCAGACGCTAAGCAACACCAGTGCCTACTTGGTCTGGTTTAAGAGTGCCAAGTGGGTCCTGGAAACTGACACCCAGAACAGTGGCTTGTGAGTTTTGTTTCCCAGGGAAAAAGCCTGTACAATGGTTCAGGGTCCTGCGGCCTTAAATTTCCGGATGCCTACTGATATTCGGCGTCTTACAAGATGCCTCCCAGACGCAAGGTGGCACCAGTCCCTGCTTGGTCTGGGTTGAGAGTGCCAAGTGGGTCCTGCAAACTGACACCCAGAACAGTGGCTTCTGAATTTTGTTTTCCAGGGAAAAAGCCTGTAGAATGGTTTTCGGTCCTGCGGCCTTAAATTGCCGGGTGCCTCCTGGAATTGCGCCTCTCGCAGGATGCCTCCCAGACGCAAGGTGGCACCAGTGCCAACTTGGTCTCGTTTGAGAGTGCCAAGTGGGTCCTGAAAACTGACACCCAGAACAGTGCCATGTGAGTTTTGTTTCCCAGGGAAAAAGCCTGTAGAATGGTTTTGGGTCCTGCGGCCTTAAATTGCCGGGTGCCTCCTGGAATTCGGCCACTCGCAGGATGCCTCCCAGACGCAAGGTGGCACCAGTTCCAACTTGGTCTGGTTTAAGAGTGCCAAGTGGGTCCTGAAAACTGACACCCAGAACAGTGGCTTGTGAGTTTTGTTTCCCAGGGAAAAAGCCTGTACAATGGTTCAGGGGCCTGAGGCCTTAAATTGCGGGGTGCCTCCTGGAATTCCGCATCTCGCCAGATGTTTCCCAGACGCTAAGCTACACCAGTGCAAACTTGGTCTGGTTTGAGAGTGCCAACTGTGTCCTGCAAACTGACACCCAGAACAGTGGCTTGTGAGTTTTGTTTCCCAGGGAAAAAGCCTGTACAATGGTTCAGGGTCCTGCGGCCTTAAATTGCCGGTTGCCTCCTGGAATTCGGACTCTCGCAGGATGCCTCCCAGACGCAAGGTGGCACCAGTGCCAACTTGGTCTGGTTTAAGAGTGCCAAGTGGGTCCTGAAAACTGACACCCAGAACAGTGGCTTGTGAGTTTTGTTTCCCAGGGAAAAAGCCTGTACAATGGTTCAGGGTCCTGCGGCCTTAAATTGCCGGGTGCCTCCTGGAATTCCGCCTCTCGCAGGATGCCTCCCAGACGCAAGGTGGCACCAGTGCCAACTAGGTCTGGTTTAAGAGTGCCAAGTGGGTCCTGAAAACTGACACCCAGAACAGTGACTTGTGAGTTTTGTTTCCCAGGGAAAAATCCTGTACAATGGTTCAGGGGCCTGAGACCTTAAATTGCCGGGTGCCTCCTGGAATTCGGCCTCTCGCAGGATGCCTCCCAGACGCAAGGTGGCACCAGTGCCAACTTGGTCTGGTTTAAGAGTGCCAAGTGGGTCCTGAAAACTGACACCCAGAACAGTGGCTTGTGAGTTTTGTTTCCCAGGGAAAAAGCCTGTACAATGGTTCAGGGGCCTTAGGCCTTAAATTGCCAGGTACCTCCTGGAATTCGGCCTCGCGCAGGATGCCTCCCAGACGCAAGGTGGCACATGTTCTAACTTGGTCTGGTTTAAGAGTGCAAAGTGGGTCCTGAAAACTGATACCCAGAACAGTGGCTTGTGAGTTTTGTTTCCCAGGGAAAAAGCCTGTAAAATGGTTCAGGGTCTTGCGGCCTTAAATTGCCGGGTGACTCCTTGAATTCCGCATCTCACCAGATGTTTCCCAGATGCAAGGTGGCACCAGTGCCAACTTGGTCTGCTTTGAGAGTGTCAAGTGGGTCCTGAAAACTGACACCCAGAACAGTGGCTTGTGAGTTTTGTTTCCCAGGGAAAAAGCCTGTACAATGGTTCAGGGGCCTGAGGCCTTAAATTGCTGGGTGCCTCCTGGAATTCGGACTCTCGCAGGGTGCCTCCCAGAGGCAAAATGACACCATTTCCAACTTGGTCTGGTTTAAGAGTGCCAAGTGGGTCCTGCAAACTGACACCTAGAACAGTGGCTTCTGAATATTTTTTCCAAGGGAAAAAGCCTGTAGAATGGTTTTGGGTCCTGCGGCCTTAAATAGCCGGGTGCCTCCTGGAATTCCCCCTCTCGCAGGATGCCTCCCAGACGCAAGGTGGCACCAGTGCCAACTTGGTCTGGTTTGAGAGTACCAAGTGGGTCCGGCAAACTGACACCCAGAACAGTGGCTTGTGAGTTTTGTTTCCCAGGGAAAAAGCCTGTACAATGGTTCAGGGGCCTGAGGCCTTAAGTTGCCGTTGCCTCCTGGAGATCCGCCTCTCACAGGATGCCTCCCAGGCGCAACATGACACCAGTGTCAACTTGGTCTGGTTTAAGAGTGCCAAGTGGGTCCTGAAAACTGACACCCAGAACAGTGACTTGTGAGTTTTGTTTCCCAGGGAAAAAGTCTGTACAATGGTTCAGGGGCCTGAGTCCTTAAATTGCCGGGTGCCTCCTGGAATTCGGCCACTCGCAGGATGCCTCCCAGACGCAAGGTGGCACCAGTTCCAACTTGATCTGGTTTGCAAGTGCCAAGTGGGTCCTGAAAACTGACACCCAGAACAGTGGCTTGTGAGTTTTGTTTCCCAGGGAAAAAGCCTGTACAATGGTTCAGGGTCCTGCGGCCTTAAATTGCCGGGTGCCTCCTGGAATTGCGCCTCTCGCAGGATGCCTCCCAGACGCAAGGTGGCACCAGTGCCAACTTGGACTGCTTTGAGAGTGTCAAGTGGGTCCTGAAAACTGACACCCAGAACAGTGGCTTGTGAGTTTTGTTTCCCAGGGAAAAATCCTGTACAATGGTTCAGGGGCCTGAGGCCTTAAATTGCCGGGTGCCTCCTTGAATTCGGCCTCTCGCAGGATGCCTCCCAGACGCTAAGCAACACCAGTGCCAACTTGGTCTGATTTAAGAATGCCAAGTGGATCCTGAAAACTGACACCCAGAACAGTGGCTTGTGAGTTTTGTTTCCCAGGGAAAAAGCCTGTACAATGGTTCAGGGGCCTGCAATCTTAAATTGCCGGTTGCCTCCTGGAATTCGGCCTCTCGCAGGATGCCTCCCAGATGCAAGGTGGCACCAGTGCCAACTTGGTCTGGTTTAAGAGTGCTAAGTGGGTCCTGAAAACTGACACCCAGAACAGTGGCTTGTGAGTTTTGTTTCCCAGGGAAAAAGCCTGTACAATGGTTCAGGGTCCTGCGGCCTTAAATTGCCGGGTGCCTCCTGGAATTGCGCCTCTCGCAGGATGCCTCCCAGACGCAAGGTGGCACCAGTGCCAACTTGGACTGCTTTGAGAGTGTCAAGTGGGTCCTGAAAACTGACACCCAGAACAGTGGCTTGTGAGTTTTGTTTCCCAGGGAAAAAGCCTGTACAATGGTTCAGGGGCCTGAGGCCTTAAATTGCCGGGTGCCTCCTTGAATTCGGCCTCTCGCAGGATGCCTCCCAGACGCTAAGCAACACCAGTGCCAACTTGGTCTGATTTAAGAATGCCAAGTGGATCCTGAAAACTGACACCCAGAACAGTGGCTTGTGAGTTTTGTTTCCCAGGGAAAAAGCCTGTACAATGGTTCAGGGGCCTGCGGTCTTAAATTGCCGGGTACCTCCTGGAATTCGGCCTCTCGCAGGATGCCTCCCAGATGCGAGGTGGCACCAGTGCCAACTTGGTCTGGTTTAAGAGTGCCAAGTGGGTCCTGAAAACTGACACCCAGAACAGTGGCTTGTGAGTTTTGTTTCCCAGGGAAAAAGCCTGTAAAATGGTTCAGGTTCACGCGGCCTTAAATTGCCAGGTGCCTCCTGGAATTCCGCATCTCGCCAGATGTTTCTAAGACGCTAAGCAACACCAGTGCCAACTTGGTCTGGTTTAGAGTGCCAAGTGTGTCCTGCAAACTGACACCCAGAACAGTGGCTTGTGAGTTTTGTTTCCCAGGGAAAAAGCCTGTACAATGGTTCAGGGTCCTGCGGCCTTAAATTGCCGGATGCCTCCTGGAATTCGGCGTCTTGCAAGATGCCTCCCAGAAGCATGGTGGCACCAGTGCCAGCTTGGTCTGCGTTGAGAGTGTCAAGTGGGTCCTGCAAACTGACACCCAGAACAGTGGCTTCTGAATTTTGTTTTCCAGGGAAAAAGCCTGTAGAATGGTTTTCGGTCCTGCGGCCTTAAATTGCCAGGTGCCTCCTGGAATTCAGCCTCTCGCAGGATGCCTCCCAGACGCAAGGTGGCACCAGTTCCAACTTGGTCTGCTTTGAGAGTGTCAAGTGGGTCCTGAAAACTGACACCCAGAACAGTGGCTTGTGAGTTTTGTTTCCCAGGGAAAAAGCCTGTACAATGGTTCAGGGGCCTGAGGCCTTAAATTGCCGGGTGCCTCCTGGAATTCGCCCTCTCGCAGGATGCCTCCCAGACACAAGGTGGCACCAGTGCCAACTTGGTCTGGTTTAAGAGTGCCAAGTGGGTCCTGAAAACTGACACCCAGAACAGTGGCTTGTGAGTTTTGTTTCCCAGGGAAAAAGCCTGTACAATGGTTCAGGGGCCTTAGGCCTTAAATTGCTGGGTGCCTCCTGGAATTCGGCCTCTCACAGGATGCCTCCCAGACGCAAGGTGGCACATGTTCCAAATTGGTCTGGTTTAAGAGTGCAAAGTGGGTCCTGAAAACTGATACCCAGAACAGTGGCTTGTGAGTTTTGTTTCCCAGGGAAAAAGCCTGTACAATGGTTCAGGGTCCTGAGGCCTTAAATTGCCGGGTGCCACCTGGAATTCGGACTCTCGCAGAATGCCTCCCAGACGCAAGGTGGCACCAGTGCCAACTTGGTCTGGTTTAAGAGTGCCAAGTGGGTCCTGAAAACTGACACCCAGAACAGTGGCTTGTGAGTTTTGTTTCCCAGGGAAAAAGCCTGTACAATGGTTCAGGGTCCTGCGGCCTTAAATTGCGGGGTGCCTCCTGGAATTCCGCATCTCGCCAATTGTTTCCCAGACGCTCAGCAACACCAGTGCCAACTTGGTCTGGTTTAAGAGTGTCAAGTGGGTCCTGGAAACTGACACCCAGAACAGTGGCTTGTGAGTTTTGTTTCCCAGGGAAAAAGCCTGTACAATGGTTCAGGGTCCTGCGGCCTTAAATTGCCGGGTGCCTCCTGGAATTGCGCCTCTCGCAGGATGCCTCCCAGG
This sequence comes from Fringilla coelebs, assembly GCF_963513975.1. NCBI lineage: Eukaryota > Metazoa > Chordata > Aves > Passeriformes > Fringillidae > Fringilla > Fringilla coelebs. The sequence continues at coordinate 61,498 of NW_028167269.1, read as the reverse complement.
CGCAACATGACACCAGTGCCAACTTGGTCTGGTTTAAGAGTGCCAAGTGGGTCCTGAAAACTGACACCCAGAACAGTGGCTTGTGAGTTTTGTTTCCCAGGGAAAAAGCCTGTACAATGGTTCAGGGGCCTGAGGCCTTAAATTGCCGGGTGCCTCCTTGAATTGCGCCTCTCGCAGAATGCCTCCCAGACGCTATGCAACACCAGTGCCAACTTGGTCTGATTTAAGAGTGCCAAGTGGGTCCTGAAAACTGACACCCAGAACAGTGGCTTGTGAGTTTTGTTTCCCAGGGAAAAAGCCTGTACAATGGTTCAGGGGCCTGAAGCCTTAAATTGCTGGGTGCCTCCTGGAATTCGGACTCTCGCAGGATGCCTCCCAGAGGCAAAATGACACCATTTCCAACTTGGTCTGGTTTGAGAGTGTCAAGTGGGTCCTGAAAACGGACACCCAGAACAGTGGCTTGTGAGTTTTGTTTCCCAGCGAAAAAGCCTGTACAATGGTTCAGGGGCCTGAGGCCTTAAATTGCCGGGTGCCTCCTGGAATTCCGCATCTCGCCAGATGTTTCCCAGACGCTAAGCAACACCAGTGCCTACTTGGTCTGGTTTAAGAGTGCCAAGTGGGTCCTGGAAACTGACACCCAGAACAGTGGCTTGTGAGTTTTGTTTCCCAGGGAAAAAGCCTGTACAATGGTTCAGGGTCCTGCGGCCTTAAATTTCCGGATGCCTCCTGATATTCGGCGTCTTACAAGATGCCTCTCAGACGCAAGGTGGCACCAGTGCCAGCTTGGTCTTGGTTGAGAGTGCCAAGTGGGTCCTGCAAACTGACACCCAGAACAGTGGCTTCTGAATTTTGTTTTCCAGGGAAAAAGCCTGTAGAATGGTTTTCGGTCCTGCGGCCTTAAATTGCCCGGTGCCTCATTGAATTGCGCCTCTCGCAGGATGCCTCCATGACGCAAGGTGGCACCAGTGCCAACTTGAACTCGTTTGAGAGTGCCAAGTGGGTCCTGAAAACTGACACCCAGAACAGTGGCTTGTGAGTTTTGTTTCCCAGGGAAAAAGCCTGTACAATGGTTGAGGGTCCTGCAGCCTTAAATTGCCAGGTGCCTCCGGGAATTCAGCCTCTCGCAGGATGCCTCCCAGAAGCATGGTGGCACCAGTGCCAGCTTGGTCTGGTTTAAGAGTGCCAAGTGGGTCCTGAAAACTGACACCCAGAACAGTGGCTTGTGAGTTTTGTTTCCCAGGGAAAAAGCCTGTACAATGGTTCAGGGTCCTGCGGCCTTAAATTGCCGGGTGACTCCTGGAATTCCGCATCTCACCAGATGTTTCCCAGACGCTTAGCAACACCAGTGCCAACTTGGTCTGATTTAAGAGTGTCAAGTGGGTCCTGAAAACAGACACCCAGAACAGTGGCTTCTGAATATTTTTTCCCCGGGAAAAAGCCTGTAGAATGGTTTTGGGTCTTTCGGCCTTAAATTGCCGGGTGCCTCCTGGAATTGCGCCTCTCGCAGGATGCCTCCCAGACGCAAGGTGGCACCAGTGCCAACTTGGTCTGGTTTGAGAGTACCAAGTGGGTCCTGCAAACTGACACCCAGAACAGTGGCTTGTGAGTTTTGTTTCCCAGCGAAAAAGCCTGTACAATGGTTCAGGGGCCTGAGGCCTTAAGTTGCCGGGTGCCTCCTGGAGATCCGCCTCTCACAGGATGCCTCCCAGGCGCAACATGACACCAGTGCCAACTTGGTCTGGTTTAAGAGTGCCAAGTGGGTCCTGAAAACTGACACCCAGAACAGTGGCTTGTGAGTTTTGTTTCCCAGGGAAAAATCCTGTACAATGGTTCAGGGGCCTGAGGCCTTAAATTGCCGGGTGCCTCCTTGAATTGCGCTTCTCGCAGAATGCCTCCCAGACGCTAAGCAACACCAGTGCCAACTTGGTCTGATTTAAGAGTGCCAAGTGGGTCCTGCAAACTGACACCCAGAACAGTGGCTTGTGAGTTTTGTTTCCCAGCGAAAAAGCCTGTACAATGGTTCAGGGGCCTGCGGCCTTAAATTGCTGGGTGCCTCCTGGAATTCCGCATCTCGCCAGATGTTTCCAAGACGCTAAGCAACACCAGTGCCAACTTGGTCTGGTTTGAGAGTGCCAAGAATGTCCTGCAAACTGACACCCAAAACAGTGGCTTGTGAGTTTTGTTTCCCAGGGAAAAAGCCTGTACAATAGTTCAGGGTCCTGCGGCCTTAAATTGCCGGGTGCCTCCTGGAATTCGGCGTCTTGCAAGATGCCTCCCAGACGCAAGGTGGCACCAGTGCCAACTTGGTCTGGGTTGAGAGTGCCAAGTGGGTCCTGCAAACTGACACCCAGAACAGTGGCTTCTGAACTTTGTTTTCCAGGGAAAAAGCCTGTAGAATGGTTTTCGGTCCTGCGGCCTTAAATTGCTGGGTGCCTCCTGGAATTCCGCACCTCGCCAGTTGTTTCCCAGACGCTAAGCAACACCAGTGCCAACTTGGTCTGGTTTGAGAGTGCCAAGTCGGTCCTGAAAACTGACACCCAGAACAGTGGCTTGTGAGTTTTGTTTCCAGGGAAAAAGCATGTACAATGGTACTGGGCCCTGCGGCCTTTAATTGCTGGGTTCCTCCTGGAATTGCGCGTCTCGCAGGATGCCTTTCAGACGCAAGGTGGCACCAGTGCCAACTTGGTCTGCTTTGAGAGTGTCAAGTGGGTCCTGAAAACTGACACCCAGAACAGTGGCTTGTGAGTTTTGTTTCCCAGGGGAAAACCCTGTACAATGGTTCAGGGTCCTGCGGCCGTAAATTGCCGGGTGACTCCTGGAATTCCGCATCTCACCAGATGTTTCCCAGACGCTAAGCAACACCAGTGCCAACTTGGTCTGGTTTAAGAGTGCCAAGTGGGTCCTGAAAACTGACACCCAGAACAGTGGCTTCTGAATATTTTTTCCCAGGGAAAAAGCCTGTAGAATGGTTTTGGGTCCTGCGGCCTTAAATTGCCGGGTGCCTCCTGGAATTCGGCCTCTCGCAGGATGCCTCCCAGACGCAAGGTGGCACCAGTGCCAACTTGGTCTGGTTTGAGAGTACCAAGTGGGTCCTGAAAACTGACACCCAGAACCGTGGCTTGTGAGTTTTGTTTCCCAGGGAAAAAGCCTGTACAATGGTTCAGGGTCCTGCGGCCTTAAATTGCCGGGTGCCTCCTGGAATTCTGCCTCTCGCAGGATGCCTCCCAGACGCATGGTGGCACCAGTGCCATCTTGGTCTGGTTTAAGAGTGCCAAGTGGGTCCTGAAAACTGACACCCAGAACAGTGGCTTGTGAGTTTTGTTTCCCAGGGAAAAAGCCTTTAAAATTGCTCAGGGTCCTGCGGCCCTCAATTTCCGCGTGTCTACTTGAATTCGGCCTCTCGCTGGATGCCTCCCAGACGCAAGATGGCACCAGTTCCAACTTTCTCTGGTTTGAGAGTGTCAAGTGGGTCCTGAAAACTGACACCCAGAACAGTGGCTTGTGAGTTTTGTTTCCCAGGGAAAAAGCCTGTACAATGGTTCAGGGGCCTGCGGCCTTAAATTGCCGTGTGCCTCCTGGAATTCGGCCTCTCGCAGGATGTTTCCCAGACGCTAAAGGGCACCGGTGCCAACTTGGTCTGGTTTGAGAGTGCCAAGTGGGTCCTGAAAACTGACACCCAGAACAGTGGCTTGTGAGTTTTGTTTCCCAGGGAAAAAGCCTTTACATTGTTTCAGGGTCATGCCGCCTTAAATTGCCGGGTGCCTCCTGGAATTCGGCTTCTTCCAATATGCCTTCCAGACGCAATGTGCCATCACTGCCAATTTGGTCTGGTTTGAGAATGCCAAGTGGGTCCTGCAAACTGACACCCAGAACAGTGGCATCTGAGTTTTGTTTCCCAGGGAAAAAGCCTGTACGATGGTTTTGGGTCCTGCGGCCTTAAATTGCCGGGTGCCTCCTGGAATTCCGCCTCTCGCAAGATGCCTCACAGATGCAAAGTGGAAAAAGTGCCGACATGGTCTGGTTTGAGAGTGCCAAGTGGGTCCTGAAAACTGACACCCAGAACAGTGGCTTCTGAGTTTTGTTTCCCAGGTAAAAGGCCTGTAGAATGGTTCAGGGTCCTGCGGCCTTTAATTCCCAGGTGCCTCCCGGAATTGCACCTTTCGCAGGATGCTTCCCAGACGCAAGGTGGAACCAGTGCCAACTTGGTCTGGTGTGAGAGTGCTAAGTGGGATATGAAATCTGACACCCAGAACAGTGGCTTGTGAGTTTTGTTTCCCAGGGAAAAGGCCTGTACAATGGTTCAGATTCCTGGGGCCTTAAATTGCCGGGTGCCTCCTGGAATTTCGCCTCTCGCAGGATGCCTGCCGACGCAAGGTGACACCAGTGCCAACTTGGACTGGTTTGAGAGTGCCAGGTGGATCCTTCAAACTGACACCCAGAAAAGTGGCTTCTGAGTTTTATTTCCCAGGGAAAAACCTGTACAATGGTTTAGGGTCCTGCGGACATAAATTTCCGGGTGCCTCCTGGAATTTGGCCTCCCGCAGGATGCCTCCAAGACACATGGTGGCACCAGTGAACTCTTGGTCTGGTTTGAGAGTGCCAAGTGGGTCCTGAAAACTGACACTCAGAACAGTGGCTTATAAGTTTTCTTTCCCAGGGAAAAGCCTGTACATTGGTTCAGTGACATGAGGCGTAAATGGCCAGGTGCCCCCTGGAATTGTGCCTCTCGCAGGATGTTTCCCAGACGCTAAGCGGCACCGGTACTCACTTAGTCTCGTATCAGAGTGCCAAGTGGGTCCTGCAAACTGACACCGAGATGGGTGCTTCAGGTGGAGCAGCAGCGGGCACAGCATCGTTTTTGCAGCAGCTCCTTGCATACGCCTGTTTTTGGGAGTTGAAAGGCTTGCAGAGTGTTTTTGGGAGTTGAAAGGCTCCCAAGTGTTCAAGTAACTTTTTCTTTTCTCTGGAAAGCTGCAGGCTCAGTGCCAGTGTTCTGCAGCTTCTTTCTTCACGTTTCAGCTCTCCGTGTGCTGGAGAAGCCGGAGAGGCTTCCTTGCCGCCGAAGCGGCACCTTCGCCGGCAGAGAGCATCCTGCCGGCCGCGGTGCGCTCCGGAGCGGGGCTTGTGCCGGAAGACGCCGGCAACAGGCGCTTACCTCCGGACAGCTCCGGATCTCCCCTCTCATGCGTCTCTTGTCGCCTACATGGCAGGGAAAAGCCTCTCCACTCTGTCTAGGAAGGAGAAAGTGTGCCAGCACAGCAAACGCCTCCCGCACTTTCCCTGCAATTCAGCAAGTGCTTTGCAGCTTGAAATTGGAAGGAAAGCCTCAGATTTAGCAGCCAGAGCTTCAGGAGGAGCAGCAGCGAGCACAGCATGGTTTTTGCAGCAGCTCCTTGCATACGCCTGTTTTTGGGAGTTGAAAGGCTTGCAGAGTGTTCAAGCACCTTTTTCTCTCCGCTGGAAAGCTGCAGGCTCGGTGCCAGTGTTCTGCAGCTTCTTTCTTCACGTTTCAGCTCTCCGTGTGCTGGAGAAGCCGGAGAGGCTTCCTTGCCGCCGAAGCGGCACCTTCGCCGGCAGAGAGCATCCTGCCGGCCGCGGTGCGCTCCGGAGCGGGGCTTGTGCCGGAAGACGCCGGCAACAGGCGCTTACCTCCGGACAGCTCCGGATCTCCCCTCTCATGCGTCTCTTGTCGCCTACATGGCAGGGAAAAGCCTCTCCACTCTGTCTAGGAAGGAGAAAGTGTGCCAGCACAGCAAACGCCTCCCGCACTTTCCCTGCAATTCAGCAAGTGCTTTGCAGCTTGAAATTGGAAGGAAAGCCTCAGATTTAGCAGCCAGAGCTTCAGGAGGAGCAGCAGCGAGCACAGCATGGTTTTTGCAGCAGCTCCTTGCATACGCCTGTTTTTGGGAGTTGAAAGGCTTGCAGAGTGTTCAAGCACCTTTTTCTCTCCGCTGGAAAGCTGCAGGCTCGGTGCCAGTGTTCTGCAGCTTCTTTCTTCACGTTTCAGCTCTCCGTGTGCTGGAGAAGCCGGAGAGGCTTCCTTGCCGCCGAAGCGGCACCTTCGCCGGCAGAGAGCATCCTGCCGGCCGCGGTGCGCTCCGGAGCGGGGCTTGTGCCGGAAGACGCCGGCAACAGGCGCTTACCTCCGGACAGCTCCGGATCTCCCCTCTCATGCGTCTCTTGTCGCCTACATGGCAGGGAAAAGCCTCTCCACTCTGTCTAGGAAGGAGAAAGTGTGCCAGCACAGCAAACGCCTCCCGCACTTTCCCTGCAATTCAGCAAGTGCTTTGCAGCTTGAAATTGGAAGGAAAGCCTCAGATTTAGCAGCCAGAGCTTCAGGAGGAGCAGCAGCGAGCACAGCATGGTTTTTGCAGCAGCTCCTTGCATACGCCTGTTTTTGGGAGTTGAAAGGCTTGCAGAGTGTTCAAGAAACCATTTTCTCTCCGCTGGAAAGCTGCAGGCTCAGTGCCAGTGTTCTGCAGCTTCTTTCTTCACGTTTCAGCTCTCCGTGTGCTGGAGAAGCCGGAGAGGCTTCCTTGCCGCCGAAGCGGCACCTTCGCCGGCAGAGAGCATCCTGCCGGCCGCGGTGCGCTCCGGAGCGGGGCTTGTGCCGGAAGACGCCGGCAACAGGCGCTTACCTCCGGACAGCTCCGGATCTCCCCTCTCATGCGTCTCTTGTCGCCTACATGGCAGGGAAAAGCCTCTCCACTCTGTCTAGGAAGGAGAAAGTGTGCCAGCACAGCAAACGCCTCCCGCACTTTCCCTGCAATTCAGCAAGTGCTTTGCAGCTTGAAATTGGAAGGAAAGCCTCAGATTTAGCAGCCAGAGCTTCAGGAGGAGCAGCAGCGAGCACAGCATGGTTTTTGCAGCAGCTCCTTGCATACGCCTGTTTTTGGGAGTTGAAAGGCTTGCAGAGTGTTCAAGCACCTTTTTCTCTCCGCTGGAAAGCTGCAGGCTCAGTGCCAGTGTTCTGCAGCTTCTTTCTTCACGTTTCAGCTCTCCGTGTGCTGGAGAAGCCGGAGAGGCTTCCTTGCCGCCGAAGCGGCACCTTCGCCGGCAGAGAGCATCCTGCCGGCCGCGGTGCGCTCCGGAGCGGGGCTTGTGCCGGAAGACGCCGGCAACAGGCGCTTACCTCCGGACAGCTCCGGATCTCCCCTCTCATGCGTCTCTTGTCGCCTACATGGCAGGGAAAAGCCTCTCCACTCTGTCTAGGAAGGAGAAAGTGTGCCAGCACAGCAAACGCCTCCCGCACTTTCCCTGCAATTCAGCAAGTGCTTTGCAGCTTGAAATTGGAAGGAAAGCCTCAGATTTAGCAGCCAGAGCTTCAGGAGGAGCAGCAGCGAGCACAGCATGGTTTTTGCAGCAGCTCCTTGCATACGCCTGTTTTTGGGAGTTGAAAGGCTTGCAGAGTGTTCAAGCACCTTTTTCTCTCCGCTGGAAAGCTGCAGGCTCAGTGCCAGTGTTCTGCAGCTTCTTTCTTCACGTTTCAGCTCTCCGTGTGCTGGAGAAGCCGGAGAGGCTTCCTTGCCGCCGAAGCGGCACCTTCGCCGGCAGAGAGCATCCTGCCGGCCGCGGTGCGCTCCGGAGCGGGGCTTGTGCCGGAAGACGCCGGCAACAGGCGCTTACCTCCGGACAGCTCCGGATCTCCCCTCTCATGCGTCTCTTGTCGCCTACATGGCAGGGAAAAGCCTCTCCACTCTGTCTAGGAAGGAGAAAGTGTGCCAGCACAGCAAACGCCTCCCGCACTTTCCCTGCAATTCAGCAAGTGCTTTGCAGCTTGAAATTGGAAGGAAAGCCTCAGATTTAGCAGCCAGAGCTTCAGGAGGAGCAGCAGCGAGCACAGCATGGTTTTTGCAGCAGCTCCTTGCATACGCCTGTTTTTGGGAGTTGAAAGGCTTGCAGAGTGTTCAAGCACCTTTTTCTCTCCGCTGGAAAGCTGCAGGCTCAGTGCCAGTGTTCTGCAGCTTCTTTCTTCACGTTTCAGCTCTCCGTGTGCTGGAGAAGCCGGAGAGGCTTCCTTGCCGCCGAAGCGGCACCTTCGCCGGCAGAGAGCATCCTGCCGGCCGCGGTGCGCTCCGGAGCGGGGCTTGTGCCGGAAGACGCCGGCAACAGGCGCTTACCTCCGGACAGCTCCGGATCTCCCCTCTCATGCGTCTCTTGTCGCCTACATGGCAGGGAAAAGCCTCTCCACTCTGTCTAGGAAGGAGAAAGTGTGCCAGCACAGCAAACGCCTCCCGCACTTTCCCTGCAATTCAGCAAGTGCTTTGCAGCTTGAAATTGGAAGGAAAGCCTCAGATTTAGCAGCCAGAGCTTCAGGAGGAGCAGCAGCGAGCACAGCATGGTTTTTGCAGCAGCTCCTTGCATACGCCTGTTTTTGGGAGTTGAAAGGCTTGCAGAGTGTTCAAGCACCTTTTTCTCTCCGCTGGAAAGCTGCAGGCTCGGTGCCAGTGTTCTGCAGCTTCTTTCTTCACGTTTCAGCTCTCCGTGTGCTGGAGAAGCCGGAGAGGCTTCCTTGCCGCCGAAGCGGCACCTTCGCCGGCAGAGAGCATCCTGCCGGCCGCGGTGCGCTCCGGAGCGGGGCTTGTGCCGGAAGACGCCGGCAACAGGCGCTTACCTCCGGACAGCTCCGGATCTCCCCTCTCATGCGTCTCTTGTCGCCTACATGGCAGGGAAAAGCCTCTCCACTCTGTCTAGGAAGGAGAAAGTGTGCCAGCACAGCAAACGCCTCCCGCACTTTCCCTGCAATTCAGCAAGTGCTTTGCAGCTTGAAATTGGAAGGAAAGCCTCAGATTTAGCAGCCAGAGCTTCAGGAGGAGCAGCAGCGAGCACAGCATGGTTTTTGCAGCAGCTCCTTGCATACGCCTGTTTTTGGGAGTTGAAAGGCTTGCAGAGTGTTCAAGCACCTTTTTCTCTCCGCTGGAAAGCTGCAGGCTCGGTGCCAGTGTTCTGCAGCTTCTTTCTTCACGTTTCAGCTCTCCGTGTGCTGGAGAAGCCGGAGAGGCTTCCTTGCCGCCGAAGCGGCACCTTCGCCGGCAGAGAGCATCCTGCCGGCCGCGGTGCGCTCCGGAGCGGGGCTTGTGCCGGAAGACGCCGGCAACAGGCGCTTACCTCCGGACAGCTCCGGATCTCCCCTCTCATGCGTCTCTTGTCGCCTACATGGCAGGGAAAAGCCTCTCCACTCTGTCTAGGAAGGAGAAAGTGTGCCAGCACAGCAAACGCCTCCCGCACTTTCCCTGCAATTCAGCAAGTGCTTTGCAGCTTGAAATTGGAAGGAAAGCCTCAGATTTAGCAGCCAGAGCTTCAGGAGGAGCAGCAGCGAGCACAGCATGGTTTTTGCAGCAGCTCCTTGCATACGCCTGTTTTTGGGAGTTGAAAGGCTTGCAGAGTGTTCAAGCACCTTTTTCTCTCCGCTGGAAAGCTGCAGGCTCGGTGCCAGTGTTCTGCAGCTTCTTTCTTCACGTTTCAGCTCTCCGTGTGCTGGAGAAGCCGGAGAGGCTTCCTTGCCGCCGAAGCGGCACCTTCGCCGGCAGAGAGCATCCTGCCGGCCGCGGTGCGCTCCGGAGCGGGGCTTGTGCCGGAAGACGCCGGCAACAGGCGCTTACCTCCGGACAGCTCCGGATCTCCCCTCTCATGCGTCTCTTGTCGCCTACATGGCAGGGAAAAGCCTCTCCACTCTGTCTAGGAAGGAGAAAGTGTGCCAGCACAGCAAACGCCTCCCGCACTTTCCCTGCAATTCAGCAAGTGCTTTGCAGCTTGAAATTGGAAGGAAAGCCTCAGATTTAGCAGCCAGAGCTTCAGGAGGAGCAGCAGCGAGCACAGCATGGTTTTTGCAGCAGCTCCTTGCATACGCCTGTTTTTGGGAGTTGAAAGGCTTGCAGAGTGTTCAAGCACCTTTTTCTCTCCGCTGGAAAGCTGCAGGCTCGGTGCCAGTGTTCTGCAGCTTCTTTCTTCACGTTTCAGCTCTCCGTGTGCTGGAGAAGCCGGAGAGGCTTCCTTGCCGCCGAAGCGGCACCTTCGCCGGCAGAGAGCATCCTGCCGGCCGCGGTGCGCTCCGGAGCGGGGCTTGTGCCGGAAGACGCCGGCAACAGGCGCTTACCTCCGGACAGCTCCGGATCTCCCCTCTCATGCGTCTCTTGTCGCCTACATGGCAGGGAAAAGCCTCTCCACTCTGTCTAGGAAGGAGAAAGTGTGCCAGCACAGCAAACGCCTCCCGCACTTTCCCTGCAATTCAGCAAGTGCTTTGCAGCTTGAAATTGGAAGGAAAGCCTCAGATTTAGCAGCCAGAGCTTCAGGAGGAGCAGCAGCGAGCACAGCATGGTTTTTGCAGCAGCTCCTTGCATACGCCTGTTTTTGGGAGTTGAAAGGCTTGCAGAGTGTTCAAGCACCTTTTTCTCTCCGCTGGAAAGCTGCAGGCTCGGTGCCAGTGTTCTGCAGCTTCTTTCTTCACGTTTCAGCTCTCCGTGTGCTGGAGAAGCCGGAGAGGCTTCCTTGCCGCCGAAGCGGCACCTTCGCCGGCAGAGAGCATCCTGCCGGCCGCGGTGCGCTCCGGAGCGGGGCTTGTGCCGGAAGACGCCGGCAACAGGCGCTTACCTCCGGACAGCTCCGGATCTCCCCTCTCATGCGTCTCTTGTCGCCTACATGGCAGGGAAAAGCCTCTCCACTCTGTCTAGGAAGGAGAAAGTGTGCCAGCACAGCAAACGCCTCCCGCACTTTCCCTGCAATTCAGCAAGTGCTTTGCAGCTTGAAATTGGAAGGAAAGCCTCAGATTTAGCAGCCAGAGCTTCAGGAGGAGCAGCAGCGAGCACAGCATGGTTTTTGCAGCAGCTCCTTGCATACGCCTGTTTTTGGGAGTTGAAAGGCTTGCAGAGTGTTCAAGCACCTTTTTCTCTCCGCTGGAAAGCTGCAGGCTCAGTGCCAGTGTTCTGCAGCTTCTTTCTTCACGTTTCAGCTCTCCGTGTGCTGGAGAAGCCGGAGAGGCTTCCTTGCCGCCGAAGCGGCACCTTCGCCGGCAGAGAGCATCCTGCCGGCCGCGGTGCGCTCCGGAGCGGGGCTTGTGCCGGAAGACGCCGGCAACAGGCGCTTACCTCCGGACAGCTCCGGATCTCCCCTCTCATGCGTCTCTTGTCGCCTACATGGCAGGGAAAAGCCTCTCCACTCTGTCTAGGAAGGAGAAAGTGTGCCAGCACAGCAAACGCCTCCCGCACTTTCCCTGCAATTCAGCAAGTGCTTTGCAGCTTGAAATTGGAAGGAAAGCCTCAGATTTAGCAGCCAGAGCTTCAGGAGGAGCAGCAGCGAGCACAGCATGGTTTTTGCAGCAGCTCCTTGCATACGCCTGTTTTTGGGAGTTGAAAGGCTTGCAGAGTGTTCAAGCACCTTTTTCTCTCCGCTGGAAAGCTGCAGGCTCGGTGCCAGTGTTCTGCAGCTTCTTTCTTCACGTTTCAGCTCTCCGTGTGCTGGAGAAGCCGGAGAGGCTTCCTTGCCGCCGAAGCGGCACCTTCGCCGGCAGAGAGCATCCTGCCGGCCGCGGTGCGCTCCGGAGCGGGGCTTGTGCCGGAAGACGCCGGCAACAGGCGCTTACCTCCGGACAGCTCCGGATCTCCCCTCTCATGCGTCTCTTGTCGCCTACATGGCAGGGAAAAGCCTCTCCACTCTGTCTAGGAAGGAGAAAGTGTGCCAGCACAGCAAACGCCTCCCGCACTTTCCCTGCAATTCAGCAAGTGCTTTGCAGCTTGAAATTGGAAGGAAAGCCTCAGATTTAGCAGCCAGAGCTTCAGGAGGAGCAGCAGCGAGCACAGCATGGTTTTTGCAGCAGCTCCTTGCATACGCCTGTTTTTGGGAGTTGAAAGGCTTGCAGAGTGTTCAAGCACCTTTTTCTCTCCGCTGGAAAGCTGCAGGCTCAGTGCCAGTGTTCTGCAGCTTCTTTCTTCACGTTTCAGCTCTCCGTGTGCTGGAGAAGCCGGAGAGGCTTCCTTGCCGCCGAAGCGGCACCTTCGCCGGCAGAGAGCATCCTGCCGGCCGCGGTGCGCTCCGGAGCGGGGCTTGTGCCGGAAGACGCCGGCAACAGGCGCTTACCTCCGGACAGCTCCGGATCTCCCCTCTCATGCGTCTCTTGTCGCCTACATGGCAGGGAAAAGCCTCTCCACTCTGTCTAGGAAGGAGAAAGTGTGCCAGCACAGCAAACGCCTCCCGCACTTTCCCTGCAATTCAGCAAGTGCTTTGCAGCTTGAAATTGGAAGGAAAGCCTCAGATTTAGCAGCCAGAGCTTCAGGAGGAGCAGCAGCGAGCACAGCATGGTTTTTGCAGCAGCTCCTTGCATACGCCTGTTTTTGGGAGTTGAAAGGCTTGCAGAGTGTTCAAGCACCTTTTTCTCTCCGCTGGAAAGCTGCAGGCTCGGTGCCAGTGTTCTGCAGCTTCTTTCTTCACGTTTCAGCTCTCCGTGTGCTGGAGAAGCCGGAGAGGCTTCCTTGCCGCCGAAGCGGCACCTTCGCCGGCAGAGAGCATCCTGCCGGCCGCGGTGCGCTCCGGAGCGGGGCTTGTGCCGGAAGACGCCGGCAACAGGCGCTTACCTCCGGACAGCTCCGGATCTCCCCTCTCATGCGTCTCTTGTCGCCTACATGGCAGGGAAAAGCCTCTCCACTCTGTCTAGGAAGGAGAAAGTGTGCCAGCACAGCAAACGCCTCCCGCACTTTCCCTGCAATTCAGCAAGTGCTTTGCAGCTTGAAATTGGAAGGAAAGCCTCAGATTTAGCAGCCAGAGCTTCAGGAGGAGCAGCAGCGAGCACAGCATGGTTTTTGCAGCAGCTCCTTGCATACGCCTGTTTTTGGGAGTTGAAAGGCTTGCAGAGTGTTCAAGCACCTTTTTCTCTCCGCTGGAAAGCTGCAGGCTCGGTGCCAGTGTTCTGCAGCTTCTTTCTTCACGTTTCAGCTCTCCGTGTGCTGGAGAAGCCGGAGAGGCTTCCTTGCCGCCGAAGCGGCACCTTCGCCGGCAGAGAGCATCCTGCCGGCCGCGGTGCGCTCCGGAGCGGGGCTTGTGCCGGAAGACGCCGGCAACAGGCGCTTACCTCCGGACAGCTCCGGATCTCCCCTCTCATGCGTCTCTTGTCGCCTACATGGCAGGGAAAAGCCTCTCCACTCTGTCTAGGAAGGAGAAAGTGTGCCAGCACAGCAAACGCCTCCCGCACTTTCCCTGCAATTCAGCAAGTGCTTTGCAGCTTGAAATTGGAAGGAAAGCCTCAGATTTAGCAGCCAGAGCTTCAGGAGGAGCAGCAGCGAGCACAGCATGGTTTTTGCAGCAGCTCCTTGCATACGCCTGTTTTGGGGAGTTGAAAGGCTTGCAGAGTGTTCAAGCACCTTTTTCTCTCCGCTGGAAAGCTGCAGGCTCGGTGCCAGTGTTCTGCAGCTTCTTTCTTCACGTTTCAGCTCTCCGTGTGCTGGAGAAGCCGGAGAGGCTTCCTTGCCGCCGAAGCGGCACCTTCGCCGGCAGAGAGCATCCTGCCGGCCGCGGTGCGCTCCGGAGCGGGGCTTGTGCCGGAAGACGCCGGCAACAGGCGCTTACCTCCGGACAGCTCCGGATCTCCCCTCTCATGCGTCTCTTGTCGCCTACATGGCAGGGAAAAGCCTCTCCACTCTGTCTAGGAAGGAGAAAGTGTGCCAGCACAGCAAACGCCTCCCGCACTTTCCCTGCAATTCAGCAAGTGCTTTGCAGCTTGAAATTGGAAGGAAAGCCTCAGATTTAGCAGCCAGAGCTTCAGGAGGAGCAGCAGCGAGCACAGCATGGTTTTTGCAGCAGCTCCTTGCATACGCCTGTTTTTGGGAGTTGAAAGGCTTGCAGAGTGTTCAAGCACCTTTTTCTCTCCGCTGGAAAGCTGCAGGCTCGGTGCCAGTGTTCTGCAGCTTCTTTCTTCACGTTTCAGCTCTCCGTGTGCTGGAGAAGCCGGAGAGGCTTCCTTGCCGCCGAAGCGGCACCTTCGCCGGCAGAGAGCATCCTGCCGGCCGCGGTGCGCTCCGGAGCGGGGCTTGTGCCGGAAGACGCCGGCAACAGGCGCTTACCTCCGGACAGCTCCGGATCTCCCCTCTCATGCGTCTCTTGTCGCCTACATGGCAGGGAAAAGCCTCTCCACTCTGTCTAGGAAGGAGAAAGTGTGCCAGCACAGCAAACGCCTCCCGCACTTTCCCTGCAATTCAGCAAGTGCTTTGCAGCTTGAAATTGGAAGGAAAGCCTCAGATTTAGCAGCCAGAGCTTCAGGAGGAGCAGCAGCGAGCACAGCATGGTTTTTGCAGCAGCTCCTTGCATACGCCTGTTTTTGGGAGTTGAAAGGCTTGCAGAGTGTTCAAGCACCTTTTTCTCTCCGCTGGAAAGCTGCAGGCTCAGTGCCAGTGTTCTGCAGCTTCTTTCTTCACGTTTCAGCTCTCCGTGTGCTGGAGAAGCCGGAGAGGCTTCCTTGCCGCCGAAGCGGCACCTTCGCCGGCAGAGAGCATCCTGCCGGCCGCGGTGCGCTCCGGAGCGGGGCTTGTGCCGGAAGACGCCGGCAACAGGCGCTTACCTCCGGACAGCTCCGGATCTCCCCTCTCATGCGTCTCTTGTCGCCTACATGGCAGGGAAAAGCCTCTCCACTCTGTCTAGGAAGGAGAAAGTGTGCCAGCACAGCAAACGCCTCCCGCACTTTCCCTGCAATTCAGCAAGTGCTTTGCAGCTTGAAATTGGAAGGAAAGCCTCAGATTTAGCAGCCAGAGCTTCAGGAGGAGCAGCAGCGAGCACAGCATGGTTTTTGCAGCAGCTCCTTGCATACGCCTGTTTTTGGGAGTTGAAAGGCTTGCAGAGTGTTCAAGCACCTTTTTCTCTCCGCTGGAAAGCTGCAGGCTCGGTGCCAGTGTTCTGCAGCTTCTTTCTTCACGTTTCAGCTCTCCGTGTGCTGGAGAAGCCGGAGAGGCTTCCTTGCCGCCGAAGCGGCACCTTCGCCGGCAGAGAGCATCCTGCCGGCCGCGGTGCGCTCCGGAGCGGGGCTTGTGCCGGAAGACGCCGGCAACAGGCGCTTACCTCCGGACAGCTCCGGATCTCCCCTCTCATGCGTCTCTTGTCGCCTACATGGCAGGGAAAAGCCTCTCCACTCTGTCTAGGAAGGAGAAAGTGTGCCAGCACAGCAAACGCCTCCCGCACTTTCCCTGCAATTCAGCAAGTGCTTTGCAGCTTGAAATTGGAAGGAAAGCCTCAGATTTAGCAGCCAGAGCTTCAGGAGGAGCAGCAGCGAGCACAGCATGGTTTTTGCAGCAGCTCCTTGCATACGCCTGTTTTTGGGAGTTGAAAGGCTTGCAGAGTGTTCAAGCACCTTTTTCTCTCCGCTGGAAAGCTGCAGGCTCGGTGCCAGTGTTCTGCAGCTTCTTTCTTCACGTTTCAGCTCTCCGTGTGCTGGAGAAGCCGGAGAGGCTTCCTTGCCGCCGAAGCGGCACCTTCGCCGGCAGAGAGCATCCTGCCGGCCGCGGTGCGCTCCGGAGCGGGGCTTGTGCCGGAAGACGCCGGCAACAGGCGCTTACCTCCGGACAGCTCCGGATCTCCCCTCTCATGCGTCTCTTGTCGCCTACATGGCAGGGAAAAGCCTCTCCACTCTGTCTAGGAAGGAGAAAGTGTGCCAGCACAGCAAACGCCTCCCGCACTTTCCCTGCAATTCAGCAAGTGCTTTGCAGCTTGAAATTGGAAGGAAAGCCTCAGATTTAGCAGCCAGAGCTTCAGGAGGAGCAGCAGCGAGCACAGCATGGTTTTTGCAGCAGCTCCTTGCATACGCCTGTTTTTGGGAGTTGAAAGGCTTGCAGAGTGTTCAAGCACCTTTTTCTCTCCGCTGGAAAGCTGCAGGCTCAGTGCCAGTGTTCTGCAGCTTCTTTCTTCACGTTTCAGCTCTCCGTGTGCTGGAGAAGCCGGAGAGGCTTCCTTGCCGCCGAAGCGGCACCTTCGCCGGCAGAGAGCATCCTGCCGGCCGCGGTGCGCTCCGGAGCGGGGCTTGTGCCGGAAGACGCCGGCAACAGGCGCTTACCTCCGGACAGCTCCGGATCTCCCCTCTCATGCGTCTCTTGTCGCCTACATGGCAGGGAAAAGCCTCTCCACTCTGTCTAGGAAGGAGAAAGTGTGCCAGCACAGCAAACGCCTCCCGCACTTTCCCTGCAATTCAGCAAGTGCTTTGCAGCTTGAAATTGGAAGGAAAACCTCAGATTTAGCAGCCAGAGCTTCAGGAGGAGCAGCAGCGAGCACAGCATGGTTTTTGCAGCAGCTCCTTGCATACGCCTGTTTTTGGGAGTTGAAAGGCTTGCAGAGTGTTCAAGCACCTTTTTCTCTCCGCTGGAAAGCTGCAGGCTCAGTGCCAGTGTTCTGCAGCTTCTTTCTTCACGTTTCAGCTCTCCGTGTGCTGGAGAAGCCGGAGAGGCTTCCTTGCCGCCGAAGCGGCACCTTCGCCGGCAGAGAGCATCCTGCCGGCCGCGGTGCGCTCCGGAGCGGGGCTTGTGCCGGAAGACGCCGGCAACAGGCGCTTACCTCCGGACAGCTCCGGATCTCCCCTCTCATGCGTCTCTTGTCGCCTACATGGCAGGGAAAAGCCTCTCCACTCTGTCTAGGAAGGAGAAAGTGTGCCAGCACAGCAAACGCCTCCCGCACTTTCCCTGCAATTCAGCAAGTGCTTTGCAGCTTGAAATTGGAAGGAAAGCCTCAGATTTAGCAGCCAGAGCTTCAGGAGGAGCAGCAGCGAGCACAGCATGGTTTTTGCAGCAGCTCCTTGCATACGCCTGTTTTTGGGAGTTGAAAGGCTTGCAGAGTGTTCAAGCACCTTTTTCTCTCCGCTGGAAAGCTGCAGGCTCGGTGCCAGTGTTCTGCAGCTTCTTTCTTCACGTTTCAGCTCTCCGTGTGCTGGAGAAGCCGGAGAGGCTTCCTTGCCGCCGAAGCGGCACCTTCGCCGGCAGAGAGCATCCTGCCGGCCGCGGTGCGCTCCGGAGCGGGGCTTGTGCCGGAAGACGCCGGCAACAGGCGCTTACCTCCGGACAGCTCCGGATCTCCCCTCTCATGCGTCTCTTGTCGCCTACATGGCAGGGAAAAGCCTCTCCACTCTGTCTAGGAAGGAGAAAGTGTGCCAGCACAGCAAACGCCTCCCGCACTTTCCCTGCAATTCAGCAAGTGCTTTGCAGCTTGAAATTGGAAGGAAAGCCTCAGATTTAGCAGCCAGAGCTTCAGGAGGAGCAGCAGCGAGCACAGCATGGTTTTTGCAGCAGCTCCTTGCATACGCCTGTTTTTGGGAGTTGAAAGGCTTGCAGAGTGTTCAAGCACCTTTTTCTCTCCGCTGGAAAGCTGCAGGCTCGGTGCCAGTGTTCTGCAGCTTCTTTCTTCACGTTTCAGCTCTCCGTGTGCTGGAGAAGCCGGAGAGGCTTCCTTGCCGCCGAAGCGGCACCTTCGCCGGCAGAGAGCATCCTGCCGGCCGCGGTGCGCTCCGGAGCGGGGCTTGTGCCGGAAGACGCCGGCAACAGGCGCTTACCTCCGGACAGCTCCGGATCTCCCCTCTCATGCGTCTCTTGTCGCCTACATGGCAGGGAAAAGCCTCTCCACTCTGTCTAGGAAGGAGAAAGTGTGCCAGCACAGCAAACGCCTCCCGCACTTTCCCTGCAATTCAGCAAGTGCTTTGCAGCTTGAAATTGGAAGGAAAGCCTCAGATTTAGCAGCCAGAGCTTCAGGAGGAGCAGCAGCGAGCACAGCATGGTTTTTGCAGCAGCTCCTTGCATACGCCTGTTTTTGGGAGTTGAAAGGCTTGCAGAGTGTTCAAGCACCTTTTTCTCTCCGCTGGAAAGCTGCAGGCTCGGTGCCAGTGTTCTGCAGCTTCTTTCTTCACGTTTCAGCTCTCCGTGTGCTGGAGAAGCCGGAGAGGCTTCCTTGCCGCCGAAGCGGCACCTTCGCCGGCAGAGAGCATCCTGCCGGCCGCGGTGCGCTCCGGAGCGGGGCTTGTGCCGGAAGACGCCGGCAACAGGCGCTTACCTCCGGACAGCTCCGGATCTCCCCTCTCATGCGTCTCTTGTCGCCTACATGGCAGGGAAAAGCCTCTCCACTCTGTCTAGGAAGGAGAAAGTGTGCCAGCACAGCAAACGCCTCCCGCACTTTCCCTGCAATTCAGCAAGTGCTTTGCAGCTTGAAATTGGAAGGAAAGCCTCAGATTTAGCAGCCAGAGCTTCAGGAGGAGCAGCAGCGAGCACAGCATGGTTTTTGCAGCAGCTCCTTGCATACGCCTGTTTTTGGGAGTTGAAAGGCTTGCAGAGTGTTCAAGCACCTTTTTCTCTCCGCTGGAAAGCTGCAGGCTCGGTGCCAGTGTTCTGCAGCTTCTTTCTTCACGTTTCAGCTCTCCGTGTGCTGGAGAAGCCGGAGAGGCTTCCTTGCCGCCGAAGCGGCACCTTCGCCGGCAGAGAGCATCCTGCCGGCCGCGGTGCGCTCCGGAGCGGGGCTTGTGCCGGAAGACGCCGGCAACAGGCGCTTACCTCCGGACAGCTCCGGATCTCCCCTCTCATGCGTCTCTTGTCGCCTACATGGCAGGGAAAAGCCTCTCCACTCTGTCTAGGAAGGAGAAAGTGTGCCAGCACAGCAAACGCCTCCCGCACTTTCCCTGCAATTCAGCAAGTGCTTTGCAGCTTGAAATTGGAAGGAAAGCCTCAGATTTAGCAGCCAGAGCTTCAGGAGGAGCAGCAGCGAGCACAGCATGGTTTTTGCAGCAGCTCCTTGCATACGCCTGTTTTGGGGAGTTGAAAGGCTTGCAGAGTGTTCAAGCACCTTTTTCTCTCCGCTGGAAAGCTGCAGGCTCGGTGCCAGTGTTCTGCAGCTTCTTTCTTCACGTTTCAGCTCTCCGTGTGCTGGAGAAGCCGGAGAGGCTTCCTTGCCGCCGAAGCGGCACCTTCGCCGGCAGAGAGCATCCTGCCGGCCGCGGTGCGCTCCGGAGCGGGGCTTGTGCCGGAAGACGCCGGCAACAGGCGCTTACCTCCGGACAGCTCCGGATCTCCCCTCTCATGCGTCTCTTGTCGCCTACATGGCAGGGAAAAGCCTCTCCACTCTGTCTAGGAAGGAGAAAGTGTGCCAGCACAGCAAACGCCTCCCGCACTTTCCCTGCAATTCAGCAAGTGCTTTGCAGCTTGAAATTGGAAGGAAAGCCTCAGATTTAGCAGCCAGAGCTTCAGGAGGAGCAGCAGCGAGCACAGCATGGTTTTTGCAGCAGCTCCTTGCATACGCCTGTTTTTGGGAGTTGAAAGGCTTGCAGAGTGTTCAAGCACCTTTTTCTCTCCGCTGGAAAGCTGCAGGCTCGGTGCCAGTGTTCTGCAGCTTCTTTCTTCACGTTTCAGCTCTCCGTGTGCTGGAGAAGCCGGAGAGGCTTCCTTGCCGCCGAAGCGGCACCTTCGCCGGCAGAGAGCATCCTGCCGGCCGCGGTGCGCTCCGGAGCGGGGCTTGTGCCGGAAGACGCCGGCAACAGGCGCTTACCTCCGGACAGCTCCGGATCTCCCCTCTCATGCGTCTCTTGTCGCCTACATGGCAGGGAAAAGCCTCTCCACTCTGTCTAGGAAGGAGAAAGTGTGCCAGCACAGCAAACGCCTCCCGCACTTTCCCTGCAATTCAGCAAGTGCTTTGCAGCTTGAAATTGGAAGGAAAGCCTCAGATTTAGCAGCCAGAGCTTCAGGAGGAGCAGCAGCGAGCACAGCATGGTTTTTGCAGCAGCTCCTTGCATACGCCTGTTTTTGGGAGTTGAAAGGCTTGCAGAGTGTTCAAGCACCTTTTTCTCTCCGCTGGAAAGCTGCAGGCTCGGTGCCAGTGTTCTGCAGCTTCTTTCTTCACGTTTCAGCTCTCCGTGTGCTGGAGAAGCCGGAGAGGCTTCCTTGCCGCCGAAGCGGCACCTTCGCCGGCAGAGAGCATCCTGCCGGCCGCGGTGCGCTCCGGAGCGGGGCTTGTGCCGGAAGACGCCGGCAACAGGCGCTTACCTCCGGACAGCTCCGGATCTCCCCTCTCATGCGTCTCTTGTCGCCTACATGGCAGGGAAAAGCCTCTCCACTCTGTCTAGGAAGGAGAAAGTGTGCCAGCACAGCAAACGCCTCCCGCACTTTCCCTGCAATTCAGCAAGTGCTTTGCAGCTTGAAATTGGAAGGAAAGCCTCAGATTTAGCAGCCAGAGCTTCAGGAGGAGCAGCAGCGAGCACAGCATGGTTTTTGCAGCAGCTCCTTGCATACGCCTGTTTTTGGGAGTTGAAAGGCTTGCAGAGTGTTCAAGCACCTTTTTCTCTCCGCTGGAAAGCTGCAGGCTCAGTGCCAGTGTTCTGCAGCTTCTTTCTTCACGTTTCAGCTCTCCGTGTGCTGGAGAAGCCGGAGAGGCTTCCTTGCCGCCGAAGCTGCACCTTCGCCGGCAGAGAGCATCCTGCCGGCCGCGGTGCGCTCCGGAGCGGGGCTTGTGCCGGAAGACGCCGGCAACAGGCGCTTACCTCCGGACAGCTCCGGATCTCCCCTCTCATGCGTCTCTTGTCGCCTACATGGCAGGGAAAAGCCTCTCCACTCTGTCTAGGAAGGAGAAAGTGTGCCAGCACAGCAAACGCCTCCCGCACTTTCCCTGCAATTCAGCAAGTGCTTTGCAGCTTGAAATTGGAAGGAAAACCTCAGATTTAGCAGCCAGAGCTTCAGGAGGAGCAGCAGCGAGCACAGCATGGTTTTTGCAGCAGCTCCTTGCATACGCCTGTTTTTGGGAGTTGAAAGGCTTGCAGAGTGTTCAAGCACCTTTTTCTCTCCGCTGGAAAGCTGCAGGCTCAGTGCCAGTGTTCTGCAGCTTCTTTCTTCACGTTTCAGCTCTCCGTGTGCTGGAGAAGCCGGAGAGGCTTCCTTGCCGCCGAAGCGGCACCTTCGCCGGCAGAGAGCATCCTGCCGGCCGCGGTGCGCTCCGGAGCGGGGCTTGTGCCGGAAGACGCCGGCAACAGGCGCTTACCTCCGGACAGCTCCGGATCTCCCCTCTCATGCGTCTCTTGTCGCCTACATGGCAGGGAAAAGCCTCTCCACTCTGTCTAGGAAGGAGAAAGTGTGCCAGCACAGCAAACGCCTCCCGCACTTTCCCTGCAATTCAGCAAGTGCTTTGCAGCTTGAAATTGGAAGGAAAGCCTCAGATTTAGCAGCCAGAGCTTCAGGAGGAGCAGCAGCGAGCACAGCATGGTTTTTGCAGCAGCTCCTTGCATACGCCTGTTTTTGGGAGTTGAAAGGCTTGCAGAGTGTTCAAGCACCTTTTTCTCTCCGCTGGAAAGCTGCAGGCTCGGTGCCAGTGTTCTGCAGCTTCTTTCTTCACGTTTCAGCTCTCCGTGTGCTGGAGAAGCCGGAGAGGCTTCCTTGCCGCCGAAGCGGCACCTTCGCCGGCAGAGAGCATCCTGCCGGCCGCGGTGCGCTCCGGAGCGGGGCTTGTGCCGGAAGACGCCGGCAACAGGCGCTTACCTCCGGACAGCTCCGGATCTCCCCTCTCATGCGTCTCTTGTCGCCTACATGGCAGGGAAAAGCCTCTCCACTCTGTCTAGGAAGGAGAAAGTGTGCCAGCACAGCAAACGCCTCCCGCACTTTCCCTGCAATTCAGCAAGTGCTTTGCAGCTTGAAATTGGAAGGAAAGCCTCAGATTTAGCAGCCAGAGCTTCAGGAGGAGCAGCAGCGAGCACAGCATGGTTTTTGCAGCAGCTCCTTGCATACGCCTGTTTTTGGGAGTTGAAAGGCTTGCAGAGTGTTCAAGCACCTTTTTCTCTCCGCTGGAAAGCTGCAGGCTCGGTGCCAGTGTTCTGCAGCTTCTTTCTTCACGTTTCAGCTCTCCGTGTGCTGGAGAAGCCGGAGAGGCTTCCTTGCCGCCGAAGCGGCACCTTCGCCGGCAGAGAGCATCCTGCCGGCCGCGGTGCGCTCCGGAGCGGGGCTTGTGCCGGAAGACGCCGGCAACAGGCGCTTACCTCCGGACAGCTCCGGATCTCCCCTCTCATGCGTCTCTTGTCGCCTACATGGCAGGGAAAAGCCTCTCCACTCTGTCTAGGAAGGAGAAAGTGTGCCAGCACAGCAAACGCCTCCCGCACTTTCCCTGCAATTCAGCAAGTGCTTTGCAGCTTGAAATTGGAAGGAAAGCCTCAGATTTAGCAGCCAGAGCTTCAGGAGGAGCAGCAGCGAGCACAGCATGGTTTTTGCAGCAGCTCCTTGCATACGCCTGTTTTTGGGAGTTGAAAGGCTTGCAGAGTGTTCAAGCACCTTTTTCTCTCCGCTGGAAAGCTGCAGGCTCGGTGCCAGTGTTCTGCAGCTTCTTTCTTCACGTTTCAGCTCTCCGTGTGCTGGAGAAGCCGGAGAGGCTTCCTTGCCGCCGAAGCTGCACCTTCGCCGGCAGAGAGCATCCTGCCGGCCGCGGTGCGCTCCGGAGCGGGGCTTGTGCCGGAAGACGCCGGCAACAGGCGCTTACCTCCGGACAGCTCCGGATCTCCCCTCTCATGCGTCTCTTGTCGCCTACATGGCAGGGAAAAGCCTCTCCACTCTGTCTAGGAAGGAGAAAGTGTGCCAGCACAGCAAACGCCTCCCGCACTTTCCCTGCAATTCAGCAAGTGCTTTGCAGCTTGAAATTGGAAGGAAAGCCTCAGATTTAGCAGCCAGAGCTTCAGGAGGAGCAGCAGCGAGCACAGCATGGTTTTTGCAGCAGCTCCTTGCATACGCCTGTTTTTGGGAGTTGAAAGGCTTGCAGAGTGTTCAAGCACCTTTTTCTCTCCGCTGGAAAGCTGCAGGCTCAGTGCCAGTGTTCTGCAGCTTCTTTCTTCACGTTTCAGCTCTCCGTGTGCTGGAGAAGCCGGAGAGGCTTCCTTGCCGCCGAAGCGGCACCTTCGCCGGCAGAGAGCATCCTGCCGGCCGCGGTGCGCTCCGGAGCGGGGCTTGTGCCGGAAGACGCCGGCAACAGGCGCTTACCTCCGGACAGCTCCGGATCTCCCCTCTCATGCGTCTCTTGTCGCCTACATGGCAGGGAAAAGCCTCTCCACTCTGTCTAGGAAGGAGAAAGTGTGCCAGCACAGCAAACGCCTCCCGCACTTTCCCTGCAATTCAGCAAGTGCTTTGCAGCTTGAAATTGGAAGGAAAGCCTCAGATTTAGCAGCCAGAGCTTCAGGAGGAGCAGCAGCGAGCACAGCATGGTTTTTGCAGCAGCTCCTTGCATACGCCTGTTTTTGGGAGTTGAAAGGCTTGCAGAGTGTTCAAGCACCTTTTTCTCTCCGCTGGAAAGCTGCAGGCTCGGTGCCAGTGTTCTGCAGCTTCTTTCTTCACGTTTCAGCTCTCCGTGTGCTGGAGAAGCCGGAGAGGCTTCCTTGCCGCCGAAGCGGCACCTTCGCCGGCAGAGAGCATCCTGCCGGCCGCGGTGCGCTCCGGAGCGGGGCTTGTGCCGGAAGACGCCGGCAACAGGCGCTTACCTCCGGACAGCTCCGGATCTCCCCTCTCATGCGTCTCTTGTCGCCTACATGGCAGGGAAAAGCCTCTCCACTCTGTCTAGGAAGGAGAAAGTGTGCCAGCACAGCAAACGCCTCCCGCACTTTCCCTGCAATTCAGCAAGTGCTTTGCAGCTTGAAATTGGAAGGAAAGCCTCAGATTTAGCAGCCAGAGCTTCAGGAGGAGCAGCAGCGAGCACAGCATGGTTTTTGCAGCAGCTCCTTGCATACGCCTGTTTTGGGGAGTTGAAAGGCTTGCAGAGTGTTCAAGCACCTTTTTCTCTCCGCTGGAAAGCTGCAGGCTCGGTGCCAGTGTTCTGCAGCTTCTTTCTTCACGTTTCAGCTCTCCGTGTGCTGGAGAAGCCGGAGAGGCTTCCTTGCCGCCGAAGCGGCACCTTCGCCGGCAGAGAGCATCCTGCCGGCCGCGGTGCGCTCCGGAGCGGGGCTTGTGCCGGAAGACGCCGGCAACAGGCGCTTACCTCCGGACAGCTCCGGATCTCCCCTCTCATGCGTCTCTTGTCGCCTACATGGCAGGGAAAAGCCTCTCCACTCTGTCTAGGAAGGAGAAAGTGTGCCAGCACAGCAAACGCCTCCCGCACTTTCCCTGCAATTCAGCAAGTGCTTTGCAGCTTGAAATTGGAAGGAAAGCCTCAGATTTAGCAGCCAGAGCTTCAGGAGGAGCAGCAGCGAGCACAGCATGGTTTTTGCAGCAGCTCCTTGCATACGCCTGTTTTTGGGAGTTGAAAGGCTTGCAGAGTGTTCAAGCACCTTTTTCTCTCCGCTGGAAAGCTGCAGGCTCGGTGCCAGTGTTCTGCAGCTTCTTTCTTCACGTTTCAGCTCTCCGTGTGCTGGAGAAGCCGGAGAGGCTTCCTTGCCGCCGAAGCGGCACCTTCGCCGGCAGAGAGCATCCTGCCGGCCGCGGTGCGCTCCGGAGCGGGGCTTGTGCCGGAAGACGCCGGCAACAGGCGCTTACCTCCGGACAGCTCCGGATCTCCCCTCTCATGCGTCTCTTGTCGCCTACATGGCAGGGAAAAGCCTCTCCACTCTGTCTAGGAAGGAGAAAGTGTGCCAGCACAGCAAACGCCTCCCGCACTTTCCCTGCAATTCAGCAAGTGCTTTGCAGCTTGAAATTGGAAGGAAAGCCTCAGATTTAGCAGCCAGAGCTTCAGGAGGAGCAGCAGCGAGCACAGCATGGTTTTTGCAGCAGCTCCTTGCATACGCCTGTTTTTGGGAGTTGAAAGGCTTGCAGAGTGTTCAAGCACCTTTTTCTCTCCGCTGGAAAGCTGCAGGCTCGGTGCCAGTGTTCTGCAGCTTCTTTCTTCACGTTTCAGCTCTCCGTGTGCTGGAGAAGCCGGAGAGGCTTCCTTGCCGCCGAAGCGGCACCTTCGCCGGCAGAGAGCATCCTGCCGGCCGCGGTGCGCTCCGGAGCGGGGCTTGTGCCGGAAGACGCCGGCAACAGGCGCTTACCTCCGGACAGCTCCGGATCTCCCCTCTCATGCGTCTCTTGTCGCCTACATGGCAGGGAAAAGCCTCTCCACTCTGTCTAGGAAGGAGAAAGTGTGCCAGCACAGCAAACGCCTCCCGCACTTTCCCTGCAATTCAGCAAGTGCTTTGCAGCTTGAAATTGGAAGGAAAGCCTCAGATTTAGCAGCCAGAGCTTCAGGAGGAGCAGCAGCGAGCACAGCATGGTTTTTGCAGCAGCTCCTTGCATACGCCTGTTTTTGGGAGTTGAAAGGCTTGCAGAGTGTTCAAGCACCTTTTTCTCTCCGCTGGAAAGCTGCAGGCTCAGTGCCAGTGTTCTGCAGCTTCTTTCTTCACGTTTCAGCTCTCCGTGTGCTGGAGAAGCCGGAGAGGCTTCCTTGCCGCCGAAGCTGCACCTTCGCCGGCAGAGAGCATCCTGCCGGCCGCGGTGCGCTCCGGAGCGGGGCTTGTGCCGGAAGACGCCGGCAACAGGCGCTTACCTCCGGACAGCTCCGGATCTCCCCTCTCATGCGTCTCTTGTCGCCTACATGGCAGGGAAAAGCCTCTCCACTCTGTCTAGGAAGGAGAAAGTGTGCCAGCACAGCAAACGCCTCCCGCACTTTCCCTGCAATTCAGCAAGTGCTTTGCAGCTTGAAATTGGAAGGAAAACCTCAGATTTAGCAGCCAGAGCTTCAGGAGGAGCAGCAGCGAGCACAGCATGGTTTTTGCAGCAGCTCCTTGCATACGCCTGTTTTTGGGAGTTGAAAGGCTTGCAGAGTGTTCAAGCACCTTTTTCTCTCCGCTGGAAAGCTGCAGGCTCAGTGCCAGTGTTCTGCAGCTTCTTTCTTCACGTTTCAGCTCTCCGTGTGCTGGAGAAGCCGGAGAGGCTTCCTTGCCGCCGAAGCGGCACCTTCGCCGGCAGAGAGCATCCTGCCGGCCGCGGTGCGCTCCGGAGCGGGGCTTGTGCCGGAAGACGCCGGCAACAGGCGCTTACCTCCGGACAGCTCCGGATCTCCCCTCTCATGCGTCTCTTGTCGCCTACATGGCAGGGAAAAGCCTCTCCACTCTGTCTAGGAAGGAGAAAGTGTGCCAGCACAGCAAACGCCTCCCGCACTTTCCCTGCAATTCAGCAAGTGCTTTGCAGCTTGAAATTGGAAGGAAAGCCTCAGATTTAGCAGCCAGAGCTTCAGGAGGAGCAGCAGCGAGCACAGCATGGTTTTTGCAGCAGCTCCTTGCATACGCCTGTTTTTGGGAGTTGAAAGGCTTGCAGAGTGTTCAAGCACCTTTTTCTCTCCGCTGGAAAGCTGCAGGCTCGGTGCCAGTGTTCTGCAGCTTCTTTCTTCACGTTTCAGCTCTCCGTGTGCTGGAGAAGCCGGAGAGGCTTCCTTGCCGCCGAAGCGGCACCTTCGCCGGCAGAGAGCATCCTGCCGGCCGCGGTGCGCTCCGGAGCGGGGCTTGTGCCGGAAGACGCCGGCAACAGGCGCTTACCTCCGGACAGCTCCGGATCTCCCCTCTCATGCGTCTCTTGTCGCCTACATGGCAGGGAAAAGCCTCTCCACTCTGTCTAGGAAGGAGAAAGTGTGCCAGCACAGCAAACGCCTCCCGCACTTTCCCTGCAATTCAGCAAGTGCTTTGCAGCTTGAAATTGGAAGGAAAGCCTCAGATTTAGCAGCCAGAGCTTCAGGAGGAGCAGCAGCGAGCACAGCATGGTTTTTGCAGCAGCTCCTTGCATACGCCTGTTTTTGGGAGTTGAAAGGCTTGCAGAGTGTTCAAGCACCTTTTTCTCTCCGCTGGAAAGCTGCAGGCTCGGTGCCAGTGTTCTGCAGCTTCTTTCTTCACGTTTCAGCTCTCCGTGTGCTGGAGAAGCCGGAGAGGCTTCCTTGCCGCCGAAGCGGCACCTTCGCCGGCAGAGAGCATCCTGCCGGCCGCGGTGCGCTCCGGAGCGGGGCTTGTGCCGGAAGACGCCGGCAACAGGCGCTTACCTCCGGACAGCTCCGGATCTCCCCTCTCATGCGTCTCTTGTCGCCTACATGGCAGGGAAAAGCCTCTCCACTCTGTCTAGGAAGGAGAAAGTGTGCCAGCACAGCAAACGCCTCCCGCACTTTCCCTGCAATTCAGCAAGTGCTTTGCAGCTTGAAATTGGAAGGAAAGCCTCAGATTTAGCAGCCAGAGCTTCAGGAGGAGCAGCAGCGAGCACAGCATGGTTTTTGCAGCAGCTCCTTGCATACGCCTGTTTTTGGGAGTTGAAAGGCTTGCAGAGTGTTCAAGCACCTTTTTCTCTCCGCTGGAAAGCTGCAGGCTCGGTGCCAGTGTTCTGCAGCTTCTTTCTTCACGTTTCAGCTCTCCGTGTGCTGGAGAAGCCGGAGAGGCTTCCTTGCCGCCGAAGCTGCACCTTCGCCGGCAGAGAGCATCCTGCCGGCCGCGGTGCGCTCCGGAGCGGGGCTTGTGCCGGAAGACGCCGGCAACAGGCGCTTACCTCCGGACAGCTCCGGATCTCCCCTCTCATGCGTCTCTTGTCGCCTACATGGCAGGGAAAAGCCTCTCCACTCTGTCTAGGAAGGAGAAAGTGTGCCAGCACAGCAAACGCCTCCCGCACTTTCCCTGCAATTCAGCAAGTGCTTTGCAGCTTGAAATTGGAAGGAAAGCCTCAGATTTAGCAGCCAGAGCTTCAGGAGGAGCAGCAGCGAGCACAGCATGGTTTTTGCAGCAGCTCCTTGCATACGCCTGTTTTTGGGAGTTGAAAGGCTTGCAGAGTGTTCAAGCACCTTTTTCTCTCCGCTGGAAAGCTGCAGGCTCAGTGCCAGTGTTCTGCAGCTTCTTTCTTCACGTTTCAGCTCTCCGTGTGCTGGAGAAGCCGGAGAGGCTTCCTTGCCGCCGAAGCGGCACCTTCGCCGGCAGAGAGCATCCTGCCGGCCGCGGTGCGCTCCGGAGCGGGGCTTGTGCCGGAAGACGCCGGCAACAGGCGCTTACCTCCGGACAGCTCCGGATCTCCCCTCTCATGCGTCTCTTGTCGCCTACATGGCAGGGAAAAGCCTCTCCACTCTGTCTAGGAAGGAGAAAGTGTGCCAGCACAGCAAACGCCTCCCGCACTTTCCCTGCAATTCAGCAAGTGCTTTGCAGCTTGAAATTGGAAGGAAAGCCTCAGATTTAGCAGCCAGAGCTTCAGGAGGAGCAGCAGCGAGCACAGCATGGTTTTTGCAGCAGCTCCTTGCATACGCCTGTTTTTGGGAGTTGAAAGGCTTGCAGAGTGTTCAAGCACCTTTTTCTCTCCGCTGGAAAGCTGCAGGCTCGGTGCCAGTGTTCTGCAGCTTCTTTCTTCACGTTTCAGCTCTCCGTGTGCTGGAGAAGCCGGAGAGGCTTCCTTGCCGCCGAAGCGGCACCTTCGCCGGCAGAGAGCATCCTGCCGGCCGCGGTGCGCTCCGGAGCGGGGCTTGTGCCGGAAGACGCCGGCAACAGGCGCTTACCTCCGGACAGCTCCGGATCTCCCCTCTCATGCGTCTCTTGTCGCCTACATGGCAGGGAAAAGCCTCTCCACTCTGTCTAGGAAGGAGAAAGTGTGCCAGCACAGCAAACGCCTCCCGCACTTTCCCTGCAATTCAGCAAGTGCTTTGCAGCTTGAAATTGGAAGGAAAGCCTCAGATTTAGCAGCCAGAGCTTCAGGAGGAGCAGCAGCGAGCACAGCATGGTTTTTGCAGCAGCTCCTTGCATACGCCTGTTTTTGGGAGTTGAAAGGCTTGCAGAGTGTTCAAGCACCTTTTTCTCTCCGCTGGAAAGCTGCAGGCTCAGTGCCAGTGTTCTGCAGCTTCTTTCTTCACGTTTCAGCTCTCCGTGTGCTGGAGAAGCCGGAGAGGCTTCCTTGCCGCCGAAGCGGCACCTTCGCCGGCAGAGAGCATCCTGCCGGCCGCGGTGCGCTCCGGAGCGGGGCTTGTGCCGGAAGACGCCGGCAACAGGCGCTTACCTCCGGACAGCTCCGGATCTCCCCTCTCATGCGTCTCTTGTCGCCTACATGGCAGGGAAAAGCCTCTCCACTCTGTCTAGGAAGGAGAAAGTGTGCCAGCACAGCAAACGCCTCCCGCACTTTCCCTGCAATTCAGCAAGTGCTTTGCAGCTTGAAATTGGAAGGAAAGCCTCAGATTTAGCAGCCAGAGCTTCAGGAGGAGCAGCAGCGAGCACAGCATGGTTTTTGCAGCAGCTCCTTGCATACGCCTGTTTTTGGGAGTTGAAAGGCTTGCAGAGTGTTCAAGCACCTTTTTCTCTCCGCTGGAAAGCTGCAGGCTCGGTGCCAGTGTTCTGCAGCTTCTTTCTTCACGTTTCAGCTCTCCGTGTGCTGGAGAAGCCGGAGAGGCTTCCTTGCCGCCGAAGCGGCACCTTCGCCGGCAGAGAGCATCCTGCCGGCCGCGGTGCGCTCCGGAGCGGGGCTTGTGCCGGAAGACGCCGGCAACAGGCGCTTACCTCCGGACAGCTCCGGATCTCCCCTCTCATGCGTCTCTTGTCGCCTACATGGCAGGGAAAAGCCTCTCCACTCTGTCTAGGAAGGAGAAAGTGTGCCAGCACAGCAAACGCCTCCCGCACTTTCCCTGCAATTCAGCAAGTGCTTTGCAGCTTGAAATTGGAAGGAAAGCCTCAGATTTAGCAGCCAGAGCTTCAGGAGGAGCAGCAGCGAGCACAGCATGGTTTTTGCAGCAGCTCCTTGCATACGCCTGTTTTTGGGAGTTGAAAGGCTTGCAGAGTGTTCAAGCACCTTTTTCTCTCCGCTGGAAAGCTGCAGGCTCAGTGCCAGTGTTCTGCAGCTTCTTTCTTCACGTTTCAGCTCTCCGTGTGCTGGAGAAGCCGGAGAGGCTTCCTTGCCGCCGAAGCGGCACCTTCGCCGGCAGAGAGCATCCTGCCGGCCGCGGTGCGCTCCGGAGCGGGGCTTGTGCCGGAAGACGCCGGCAACAGGCGCTTACCTCCGGACAGCTCCGGACCTCCCCTCTCATGCGTCTCTTGTCGCCTACATGGCAGGGAAAAGCCTCTCCACTCTGTCTAGGAAGGAGAAAGTGTGCCAGCACAGCAAACGCCTCCCGCACTTTCCCTGCAATTCAGCAAGTGCTTTGCAGCTTGAAATTGGAAGGAAAGCCTCAGATTTAGCAGCCAGAGCTTCAGGAGGAGCAGCAGCGAGCACAGCATGGTTTTTGCAGCAGCTCCTTGCATACGCCTGTTTTTGGGAGTTGAAAGGCTTGCAGAGTGTTCAAGCACCTTTTTCTCTCCGCTGGAAAGCTGCAGGCTCAGTGCCAGTGTTCTGCAGCTTCTTTCTTCACGTTTCAGCTCTCCGTGTGCTGGAGAAGCCGGAGAGGCTTCCTTGCCGCCGAAGCGGCACCTTCGCCGGCAGAGAGCATCCTGCCGGCCGCGGTGCGCTCCGGAGCGGGGCTTGTGCCGGAAGACGCCGGCAACAGGCGCTTACCTCCGGACAGCTCCGGATCTCCCCTCTCATGCGTCTCTTGTCGCCTACATGGCAGGGAAAAGCCTCTCCACTCTGTCTAGGAAGGAGAAAGTGTGCCAGCACAGCAAACGCCTCCCGCACTTTCCCTGCAATTCAGCAAGTGCTTTGCAGCTTGAAATTGGAAGGAAAGCCTCAGATTTAGCAGCCAGAGCTTCAGGAGGAGCAGCAGCGAGCACAGCATGGTTTTTGCAGCAGCTCCTTGCATACGCCTGTTTTTGGGAGTTGAAAGGCTTGCAGAGTGTTCAAGCACCTTTTTCTCTCCGCTGGAAAGCTGCAGGCTCAGTGCCAGTGTTCTGCAGCTTCTTTCTTCACGTTTCAGCTCTCCGTGTGCTGGAGAAGCCGGAGAGGCTTCCTTGCCGCCGAAGCGGCACCTTCGCCGGCAGAGAGCATCCTGCCGGCCGCGGTGCGCTCCGGAGCGGGGCTTGTGCCGGAAGACGCCGGCAACAGGCGCTTACCTCCGGACAGCTCCGGATCTCCCCTCTCATGCGTCTCTTGTCGCCTACATGGCAGGGAAAAGCCTCTCCACTCTGTCTAGGAAGGAGAAAGTGTGCCAGCACAGCAAACGCCTCCCGCACTTTCCCTGCAATTCAGCAAGTGCTTTGCAGCTTGAAATTGGAAGGAAAGCCTCAGATTTAGCAGCCAGAGCTTCAGGAGGAGCAGCAGCGAGCACAGCATGGTTTTTGCAGCAGCTCCTTGCATACGCCTGTTTTTGGGAGTTGAAAGGCTTGCAGAGTGTTCAAGCACCTTTTTCTCTCCGCTGGAAAGCTGCAGGCTCAGTGCCAGTGTTCTGCAGCTTCTTTCTTCACGTTTCAGCTCTCCGTGTGCTGGAGAAGCCGGAGAGGCTTCCTTGCCGCCGAAGCGGCACCTTCGCCGGCAGAGAGCATCCTGCCGGCCGCGGTGCGCTCCGGAGCGGGGCTTGTGCCGGAAGACGCCGGCAACAGGCGCTTACCTCCGGACAGCTCCGGATCTCCCCTCTCATGCGTCTCTTGTCGCCTACATGGCAGGGAAAAGCCTCTCCACTCTGTCTAGGAAGGAGAAAGTGTGCCAGCACAGCAAACGCCTCCCGCACTTTCCCTGCAATTCAGCAAGTGCTTTGCAGCTTGAAATTGGAAGGAAAGCCTCAGATTTAGCAGCCAGAGCTTCAGGAGGAGCAGCAGCGAGCACAGCATGGTTTTTGCAGCAGCTCCTTGCATACGCCTGTTTTTGGGAGTTGAAAGGCTTGCAGAGTGTTCAAGCACCTTTTTCTCTCCGCTGGAAAGCTGCAGGCTCAGTGCCAGTGTTCTGCAGCTTCTTTCTTCACGTTTCAGCTCTCCGTGTGCTGGAGAAGCCGGAGAGGCTTCCTTGCCGCCGAAGCGGCACCTTCGCCGGCAGAGAGCATCCTGCCGGCCGCGGTGCGCTCCGGAGCGGGGCTTGTGCCGGAAGACGCCGGCAACAGGCGCTTACCTCCGGACAGCTCCGGATCTCCCCTCTCATGCGTCTCTTGTCGCCTACATGGCAGGGAAAAGCCTCTCCACTCTGTCTAGGAAGGAGAAAGTGTGCCAGCACAGCAAACGCCTCCCGCACTTTCCCTGCAATTCAGCAAGTGCTTTGCAGCTTGAAATTGGAAGGAAAGCCTCAGATTTAGCAGCCAGAGCTTCAGGAGGAGCAGCAGCGAGCACAGCATGGTTTTTGCAGCAGCTCCTTGCATACGCCTGTTTTTGGGAGTTGAAAGGCTTGCAGAGTGTTCAAGCACCTTTTTCTCTCCGCTGGAAAGCTGCAGGCTCAGTGCCAGTGTTCTGCAGCTTCTTTCTTCACGTTTCAGCTCTCCGTGTGCTGGAGAAGCCGGAGAGGCTTCCTTGCCGCCGAAGCGGCACCTTCGCCGGCAGAGAGCATCCTGCCGGCCGCGGTGCGCTCCGGAGCGGGGCTTGTGCCGGAAGACGCCGGCAACAGGCGCTTACCTCCGGACAGCTCCGGATCTCCCCTCTCATGCGTCTCTTGTCGCCTACATGGCAGGGAAAAGCCTCTCCACTCTGTCTAGGAAGGAGAAAGTGTGCCAGCACAGCAAACGCCTCCCGCACTTTCCCTGCAATTCAGCAAGTGCTTTGCAGCTTGAAATTGGAAGGAAAGCCTCAGATTTAGCAGCCAGAGCTTCAGGAGGAGCAGCAGCGAGCACAGCATGGTTTTTGCAGCAGCTCCTTGCATACGCCTGTTTCTGGGAGTTGAAAGGCTTGCAGAGTGTTCAAGCACCTTTTTCTCTCCGCTGGAAAGCTGCAGGCTCAGTGCCAGTGTTCTGCAGCTTCTTTCTTCACGTTTCAGCTCTCCGTGTGCTGGAGAAGCCGGAGAGGCTTCCTTGCCGCCGAAGCGGCACCTTCGCCGGCAGAGAGCATCCTGCCGGCCGCGGTGCGCTCCGGAGCGGGGCTTGTGCCGGAAGACGCCGGCAACAGGCGCTTACCTCCGGACAGCTCCGGATCTCCCCTCTCATGCGTCTCTTGTCGCCTACATGGCAGGGAAAAGCCTCTCCACTCTGTCTAGGAAGGAGAAAGTGTGCCAGCACAGCAAACGCCTCCCGCACTTTCCCTGCAATTCAGCAAGTGCTTTGCAGCTTGAAATTGGAAGGAAAGCCTCAGATTTAGCAGCCAGAGCTTCAGGAGGAGCAGCAGCGAGCACAGCATGGTTTTTGCAGCAGCTCCTTGCATACGCCTGTTTTTGGGAGTTGAAAGGCTTGCAGAGTGTTCAAGCACCTTTTTCTCTCCGCTGGAAAGCTGCAGGCTCAGTGCCAGTGTTCTGCAGCTTCTTTCTTCACGTTTCAGCTCTCCGTGTGCTGGAGAAGCCGGAGAGGCTTCCTTGCCGCCGAAGCGGCACCTTCGCCGGCAGAGAGCATCCTGCCGGCCGCGGTGCGCTCCGGAGCGGGGCTTGTGCCGGAAGACGCCGGCAACAGGCGCTTACCTCCGGACAGCTCCGGATCTCCCCTCTCATGCGTCTCTTGTCGCCTACATGGCAGGGAAAAGCCTCTCCACTCTGTCTAGGAAGGAGAAAGTGTGCCAGCACAGCAAACGCCTCCCGCACTTTCCCTGCAATTCAGCAAGTGCTTTGCAGCTTGAAATTGGAAGGAAAGCCTCAGATTTAGCAGCCAGAGCTTCAGGAGGAGCAGCAGCGAGCACAGCATGGTTTTTGCAGCAGCTCCTTGCATACGCCTGTTTTTGGGAGTTGAAAGGCTTGCAGAGTGTTCAAGCACCTTTTTCTCTCCGCTGGAAAGCTGCAGGCTCAGTGCCAGTGTTCTGCAGCTTCTTTCTTCACGTTTCAGCTCTCCGTGTGCTGGAGAAGCCGGAGAGGCTTCCTTGCCGCCGAAGCGGCACCTTCGCCGGCAGAGAGCATCCTGCCGGCCGCGGTGCGCTCCGGAGCGGGGCTTGTGCCGGAAGACGCCGGCAACAGGCGCTTACCTCCGGACAGCTCCGGATCTCCCCTCTCATGCGTCTCTTGTCGCCTACATGGCAGGGAAAAGCCTCTCCACTCTGTCTAGGAAGGAGAAAGTGTGCCAGCACAGCAAACGCCTCCCGCACTTTCCCTGCAATTCAGCAAGTGCTTTGCAGCTTGAAATTGGAAGGAAAGCCTCAGATTTAGCAGCCAGAGCTTCAGGAGGAGCAGCAGCGAGCACAGCATGGTTTTTGCAGCAGCTCCTTGCATACGCCTGTTTTTGGGAGTTGAAAGGCTTGCAGAGTGTTCAAGCACCTTTTTCTCTCCGCTGGAAAGCTGCAGGCTCAGTGCCAGTGTTCTGCAGCTTCTTTCTTCACGTTTCAGCTCTCCGTGTGCTGGAGAAGCCGGAGAGGCTTCCTTGCCGCCGAAGCGGCACCTTCGCCGGCAGAGAGCATCCTGCCGGCCGCGGTGCGCTCCGGAGCGGGGCTTGTGCCGGAAGACGCCGGCAACAGGCGCTTACCTCCGGACAGCTCCGGATCTCCCCTCTCATGCGTCTCTTGTCGCCTACATGGCAGGGAAAAGCCTCTCCACTCTGTCTAGGAAGGAGAAAGTGTGCCAGCACAGCAAACGCCTCCCGCACTTTCCCTGCAATTCAGCAAGTGCTTTGCAGCTTGAAATTGGAAGGAAAGCCTCAGATTTAGCAGCCAGAGCTTCAGGAGGAGCAGCAGCGAGCACAGCATGGTTTTTGCAGCAGCTCCTTGCATACGCCTGTTTTTGGGAGTTGAAAGGCTTGCAGAGTGTTCAAGCACCTTTTTCTCTCCGCTGGAAAGCTGCAGGCTCAGTGCCAGTGTTCTGCAGCTTCTTTCTTCACGTTTCAGCTCTCCGTGTGCTGGAGAAGCCGGAGAGGCTTCCTTGCCGCCGAAGCGGCACCTTCGCCGGCAGAGAGCATCCTGCCGGCCGCGGTGCGCTCCGGAGCGGGGCTTGTGCCGGAAGACGCCGGCAACAGGCGCTTACCTCCGGACAGCTCCGGATCTCCCCTCTCATGCGTCTCTTGTCGCCTACATGGCAGGGAAAAGCCTCTCCACTCTGTCTAGGAAGGAGAAAGTGTGCCAGCACAGCAAACGCCTCCCGCACTTTCCCTGCAATTCAGCAAGTGCTTTGCAGCTTGAAATTGGAAGGAAAGCCTCAGATTTAGCAGCCAGAGCTTCAGGAGGAGCAGCAGCGAGCACAGCATGGTTTTTGCAGCAGCTCCTTGCATACGCCTGTTTTTGGGAGTTGAAAGGCTTGCAGAGTGTTCAAGCACCTTTTTCTCTCCGCTGGAAAGCTGCAGGCTCAGTGCCAGTGTTCTGCAGCTTCTTTCTTCACGTTTCAGCTCTCCGTGTGCTGGAGAAGCCGGAGAGGCTTCCTTGCCGCCGAAGCGGCACCTTCGCCGGCAGAGAGCATCCTGCCGGCCGCGGTGCGCTCCGGAGCGGGGCTTGTGCCGGAAGACGCCGGCAACAGGCGCTTACCTCCGGACAGCTCCGGATCTCCCCTCTCATGCGTCTCTTGTCGCCTACATGGCAGGGAAAAGCCTCTCCACTCTGTCTAGGAAGGAGAAAGTGTGCCAGCACAGCAAACGCCTCCCGCACTTTCCCTGCAATTCAGCAAGTGCTTTGCAGCTTGAAATTGGAAGGAAAGCCTCAGATTTAGCAGCCAGAGCTTCAGGAGGAGCAGCAGCGAGCACAGCATGGTTTTTGCAGCAGCTCCTTGCATACGCCTGTTTTTGGGAGTTGAAAGGCTTGCAGAGTGTTCAAGCACCTTTTTCTCTCCGCTGGAAAGCTGCAGGCTCAGTGCCAGTGTTCTGCAGCTTCTTTCTTCACGTTTCAGCTCTCCGTGTGCTGGAGAAGCCGGAGAGGCTTCCTTGCCGCCGAAGCGGCACCTTCGCCGGCAGAGAGCATCCTGCCGGCCGCGGTGCGCTCCGGAGCGGGGCTTGTGCCGGAAGACGCCGGCAACAGGCGCTTACCTCCGGACAGCTCCGGATCTCCCCTCTCATGCGTCTCTTGTCGCCTACATGGCAGGGAAAAGCCTCTCCACTCTGTCTAGGAAGGAGAAAGTGTGCCAGCACAGCAAACGCCTCCCGCACTTTCCCTGCAATTCAGCAAGTGCTTTGCAGCTTGAAATTGGAAGGAAAGCCTCAGATTTAGCAGCCAGAGCTTCAGGAGGAGCAGCAGCGAGCACAGCATGGTTTTTGCAGCAGCTCCTTGCATACGCCTGTTTTTGGGAGTTGAAAGGCTTGCAGAGTGTTCAAGCACCTTTTTCTCTCCGCTGGAAAGCTGCAGGCTCAGTGCCAGTGTTCTGCAGCTTCTTTCTTCACGTTTCAGCTCTCCGTGTGCTGGAGAAGCCGGAGAGGCTTCCTTGCCGCCGAAGCGGCACCTTCGCCGGCAGAGAGCATCCTGCCGGCCGCGGTGCGCTCCGGAGCGGGGCTTGTGCCGGAAGACGCCGGCAACAGGCGCTTACCTCCGGACAGCTCCGGATCTCCCCTCTCATGCGTCTCTTGTCGCCTACATGGCAGGGAAAAGCCTCTCCACTCTGTCTAGGAAGGAGAAAGTGTGCCAGCACAGCAAACGCCTCCCGCACTTTCCCTGCAATTCAGCAAGTGCTTTGCAGCTTGAAATTGGAAGGAAAGCCTCAGATTTAGCAGCCAGAGCTTCAGGAGGAGCAGCAGCGAGCACAGCATGGTTTTTGCAGCAGCTCCTTGCATACGCCTGTTTTTGGGAGTTGAAAGGCTTGCAGAGTGTTCAAGCACCTTTTTCTCTCCGCTGGAAAGCTGCAGGCTCAGTGC
Source organism: Fringilla coelebs (assembly GCF_963513975.1). Lineage (NCBI taxonomy): Eukaryota > Metazoa > Chordata > Aves > Passeriformes > Fringillidae > Fringilla > Fringilla coelebs. Next base: position 24,895 of record NW_028167269.1, on the reverse strand, counting down.
CAGTGTTCTGCAGCTTCTTTCTTCACGTTTCAGCTCTCCGTGTGCTGGAGAAGCCGGAGAGGCTTCCTTGCCGCCGAAGCGGCACCTTCGCCGGCAGAGAGCATCCTGCCGGCCGCGGTGCGCTCCGGAGCGGGGCTTGTGCCGGAAGACGCCGGCAACAGGCGCTTACCTCCGGACAGCTCCGGATCTCCCCTCTCATGCGTCTCTTGTCGCCTACATGGCAGGGAAAAGCCTCTCCACTCTGTCTAGGAAGGAGAAAGTGTGCCAGCACAGCAAACGCCTCCCGCACTTTCCCTGCAATTCAGCAAGTGCTTTGCAGCTTGAAATTGGAAGGAAAGCCTCAGATTTAGCAGCCAGAGCTTCAGGAGGAGCAGCAGCGAGCACAGCATGGTTTTTGCAGCAGCTCCTTGCATACGCCTGTTTTTGGGAGTTGAAAGGCTTGCAGAGTGTTCAAGCACCTTTTTCTCTCCGCTGGAAAGCTGCAGGCTCAGTGCCAGTGTTCTGCAGCTTCTTTCTTCACGTTTCAGCTCTCCGTGTGCTGGAGAAGCCGGAGAGGCTTCCTTGCCGCCGAAGCGGCACCTTCGCCGGCAGAGAGCATCCTGTCGGCCGCGGTGCGCTCCGGAGCGGGGCTTGTGCCGGAAGACGCCGGCAACAGGCGCTTACCTCCGGACAGCTCCGGATCTCCCCTCTCATGCGTCTCTTGTCGCCTACATGGCAGGGAAAAGCCTCTCCACTCTGTCTAGGAAGGAGAAAGTGTGCCAGCACAGCAAACGCCTCCCGCACTTTCCCTGCAATTCAGCAAGTGCTTTGCAGCTTGAAATTGGAAGGAAAGCCTCAGATTTAGCAGCCAGAGCTTCAGGAGGAGCAGCAGCGAGCACAGCATGGTTTTTGCAGCAGCTCCTTGCATACGCCTGTTTCTGGGAGTTGAAAGGCTTGCAGAGTGTTCAAGCACCTTTTTCTCTCCGCTGGAAAGCTGCAGGCTCAGTGCCAGTGTTCTGCAGCTTCTTTCTTCACGTTTCAGCTCTCCGTGTGCTGGAGAAGCCGGAGAGGCTTCCTTGCCGCCGAAGCGGCACCTTCGCCGGCAGAGAGCATCCTGCCGGCCGCGGTGCGCTCCGGAGCGGGGCTTGTGCCGGAAGACGCCGGCAACAGGCGCTTACCTCCGGACAGCTCCGGATCTCCCCTCTCATGCGTCTCTTGTCGCCTACATGGCAGGGAAAAGCCTCTCCACTCTGTCTAGGAAGGAGAAAGTGTGCCAGCACAGCAAACGCCTCCCGCACTTTCCCTGCAATTCAGCAAGTGCTTTGCAGCTTGAAATTGGAAGGAAAGCCTCAGATTTAGCAGCCAGAGCTTCAGGAGGAGCAGCAGCGAGCACAGCATGGTTTTTGCAGCAGCTCCTTGCATACGCCTGTTTTTGGGAGTTGAAAGGCTTGCAGAGTGTTCAAGCACCTTTTTCTCTCCGCTGGAAAGCTGCAGGCTCAGTGCCAGTGTTCTGCAGCTTCTTTCTTCACGTTTCAGCTCTCCGTGTGCTGGAGAAGCCGGAGAGGCTTCCTTGCCGCCGAAGCGGCACCTTCGCCGGCAGAGAGCATCCTGCCGGCCGCGGTGCGCTCCGGAGCGGGGCTTGTGCCGGAAGACGCCGGCAACAGGCGCTTACCTCCGGACAGCTCCGGATCTCCCCTCTCATGCGTCTCTTGTCGCCTACATGGCAGGGAAAAGCCTCTCCACTCTGTCTAGGAAGGAGAAAGTGTGCCAGCACAGCAAACGCCTCCCGCACTTTCCCTGCAATTCAGCAAGTGCTTTGCAGCTTGAAATTGGAAGGAAAGCCTCAGATTTAGCAGCCAGAGCTTCAGGAGGAGCAGCAGCGAGCACAGCATGGTTTTTGCAGCAGCTCCTTGCATACGCCTGTTTTTGGGAGTTGAAAGGCTTGCAGAGTGTTCAAGCACCTTTTTCTCTCCGCTGGAAAGCTGCAGGCTCAGTGCCAGTGTTCTGCAGCTTCTTTCTTCACGTTTCAGCTCTCCGTGTGCTGGAGAAGCCGGAGAGGCTTCCTTGCCGCCGAAGCGGCACCTTCGCCGGCAGAGAGCATCCTGCCGGCCGCGGTGCGCTCCGGAGCGGGGCTTGTGCCGGAAGACGCCGGCAACAGGCGCTTACCTCCGGACAGCTCCGGATCTCCCCTCTCATGCGTCTCTTGTCGCCTACATGGCAGGGAAAAGCCTCTCCACTCTGTCTAGGAAGGAGAAAGTGTGCCAGCACAGCAAACGCCTCCCGCACTTTCCCTGCAATTCAGCAAGTGCTTTGCAGCTTGAAATTGGAAGGAAAGCCTCAGATTTAGCAGCCAGAGCTTCAGGAGGAGCAGCAGCGAGCACAGCATGGTTTTTGCAGCAGCTCCTTGCATACGCCTGTTTTTGGGAGTTGAAAGGCTTGCAGAGTGTTCAAGCACCTTTTTCTCTCCGCTGGAAAGCTGCAGGCTCAGTGCCAGTGTTCTGCAGCTTCTTTCTTCACGTTTCAGCTCTCCGTGTGCTGGAGAAGCCGGAGAGGCTTCCTTGCCGCCGAAGCGGCACCTTCGCCGGCAGAGAGCATCCTGCCGGCCGCGGTGCGCTCCGGAGCGGGGCTTGTGCCGGAAGACGCCGGCAACAGGCGCTTACCTCCGGACAGCTCCGGACCTCCCCTCTCATGCGTCTCTTGTCGCCTACATGGCAGGGAAAAGCCTCTCCACTCTGTCTAGGAAGGAGAAAGTGTGCCAGCACAGCAAACGCCTCCCGCACTTTCCCTGCAATTCAGCAAGTGCTTTGCAGCTTGAAATTGGAAGGAAAGCCTCAGATTTAGCAGCCAGAGCTTCAGGAGGAGCAGCAGCGAGCACAGCATGGTTTTTGCAGCAGCTCCTTGCATACGCCTGTTTTTGGGAGTTGAAAGGCTTGCAGAGTGTTCAAGCACCTTTTTCTCTCCGCTGGAAAGCTGCAGGCTCAGTGCCAGTGTTCTGCAGCTTCTTTCTTCACGTTTCAGCTCTCCGTGTGCTGGAGAAGCCGGAGAGGCTTCCTTGCCGCCGAAGCGGCACCTTCGCCGGCAGAGAGCATCCTGCCGGCCGCGGTGCGCTCCGGAGCGGGGCTTGTGCCGGAAGACGCCGGCAACAGGCGCTTACCTCCGGACAGCTCCGGATCTCCCCTCTCATGCGTCTCTTGTCGCCTACATGGCAGGGAAAAGCCTCTCCACTCTGTCTAGGAAGGAGAAAGTGTGCCAGCACAGCAAACGCCTCCCGCACTTTCCCTGCAATTCAGCAAGTGCTTTGCAGCTTGAAATTGGAAGGAAAGCCTCAGATTTAGCAGCCAGAGCTTCAGGAGGAGCAGCAGCGAGCACAGCATGGTTTTTGCAGCAGCTCCTTGCATACGCCTGTTTTTGGGAGTTGAAAGGCTTGCAGAGTGTTCAAGCACCTTTTTCTCTCCGCTGGAAAGCTGCAGGCTCGGTGCCAGTGTTCTGCAGCTTCTTTCTTCACGTTTCAGCTCTCCGTGTGCTGGAGAAGCCGGAGAGGCTTCCTTGCCGCCGAAGCGGCACCTTCGCCGGCAGAGAGCATCCTGCCGGCCGCGGTGCGCTCCGGAGCGGGGCTTGTGCCGGAAGACGCCGGCAACAGGCGCTTACCTCCGGACAGCTCCGGATCTCCCCTCTCATGCGTCTCTTGTCGCCTACATGGCAGGGAAAAGCCTCTCCACTCTGTCTAGGAAGGAGAAAGTGTGCCAGCACAGCAAACGCCTCCCGCACTTTCCCTGCAATTCAGCAAGTGCTTTGCAGCTTGAAATTGGAAGGAAAGCCTCAGATTTAGCAGCCAGAGCTTCAGGAGGAGCAGCAGCGAGCACAGCATGGTTTTTGCAGCAGCTCCTTGCATACGCCTGTTTCTGGGAGTTGAAAGGCTTGCAGAGTGTTCAAGCACCTTTTTCTCTCCGCTGGAAAGCTGCACGCTCAGTGCCAGTGTTCTGCAGCTTCTTTCTTCACGTTTCAGCTCTCCGTGTGCTGGAGAAGCCGGAGAGGCTTCCTTGCCGCCGAAGCGGCACCTTCGCCGGCAGAGAGCATCCTGCCGGCCGCGGTGCGCTCCGGAGCGGGGCTTGTGCCGGAAGACGCCGGCAACAGGCGCTTACCTCCGGACAGCTCCGGATCTCCCCTCTCATGCGTCTCTTGTCGCCTACATGGCAGGGAAAAGCCTCTCCACTCTGTCTAGGAAGGAGAAAGTGTGCCAGCACAGCAAACGCCTCCCGCACTTTCCCTGCAATTCAGCAAGTGCTTTGCAGCTTGAAATTGGAAGGAAAGCCTCAGATTTAGCAGCCAGAGCTTCAGGAGGAGCAGCAGCGAGCACAGCATGGTTTTTGCAGCAGCTCCTTGCATACGCCTGTTTTTGGGAGTTGAAAGGCTTGCAGAGTGTTCAAGCACCTTTTTCTCTCCGCTGGAAAGCTGCAGGCTCAGTGCCAGTGTTCTGCAGCTTCTTTCTTCACGTTTCAGCTCTCCGTGTGCTGGAGAAGCCGGAGAGGCTTCCTTGCCGCCGAAGCGGCACCTTCGCCGGCAGAGAGCATCCTGCCGGCCGCGGTGCGCTCCGGAGCGGGGCTTGTGCCGGAAGACGCCGGCAACAGGCGCTTACCTCCGGACAGCTCCGGATCTCCCCTCTCATGCGTCTCTTGTCGCCTACATGGCAGGGAAAAGCCTCTCCACTCTGTCTAGGAAGGAGAAAGTGTGCCAGCACAGCAAACGCCTCCCGCACTTTCCCTGCAATTCAGCAAGTGCTTTGCAGCTTGAAATTGGAAGGAAAGCCTCAGATTTAGCAGCCAGAGCTTCAGGAGGAGCAGCAGCGAGCACAGCATGGTTTTTGCAGCAGCTCCTTGCATACGCCTGTTTTTGGGAGTTGAAAGGCTTGCAGAGTGTTCAAGCACCTTTTTCTCTCCGCTGGAAAGCTGCAGGCTCAGTGCCAGTGTTCTGCAGCTTCTTTCTTCACGTTTCAGCTCTCCGTGTGCTGGAGAAGCCGGAGAGGCTTCCTTGCCGCCGAAGCGGCACCTTCGCCGGCAGAGAGCATCCTGCCGGCCGCGGTGCGCTCCGGAGCGGGGCTTGTGCCGGAAGACGCCGGCAACAGGCGCTTACCTCCGGACAGCTCCGGATCTCCCCTCTCATGCGTCTCTTGTCGCCTACATGGCAGGGAAAAGCCTCTCCACTCTGTCTAGGAAGGAGAAAGTGTGCCAGCACAGCAAACGCCTCCCGCACTTTCCCTGCAATTCAGCAAGTGCTTTGCAGCTTGAAATTGGAAGGAAAGCCTCAGATTTAGCAGCCAGAGCTTCAGGAGGAGCAGCAGCGAGCACAACATGGTTTTTGCAGCAGCTCCTTGCATACGCCTGTTTTTGGGAGTTGAAAGGCTTGCAGAGTGTTCAAGCACCTTTTTCTCTCCGCTGGAAAGCTGCAGGCTCAGTGCCAGTGTTCTGCAGCTTCTTTCTTCACGTTTCAGCTCTCCGTGTGCTGGAGAAGCCGGAGAGGCTTCCTTGCCGCCGAAGCGGCACCTTCGCCGGCAGAGAGCATCCTGCCGGCCGCGGTGCGCTCCGGAGCGGGGCTTGTGCCGGAAGACGCCGGCAACAGGCGCTTACCTCCGGACAGCTCCGGATCTCCCCTCTCATGCGTCTCTTGTCGCCTACATGGCAGGGAAAAGCCTCTCCACTCTGTCTAGGAAGGAGAAAGTGTGCCAGCACAGCAAACGCCTCCCGCACTTTCCCTGCAATTCAGCAAGTGCTTTGCAGCTTGAAATTGGAAGGAAAGCCTCAGATTTAGCAGCCAGAGCTTCAGGAGGAGCAGCAGCGAGCACAGCATGGTTTTTGCAGCAGCTCCTTGCATACGCCTGTTTTTGGGAGTTGAAAGGCTTGCAGAGTGTTCAAGCACCTTTTTCTCTCCGCTGGAAAGCTGCAGGCTCAGTGCCAGTGTTCTGCAGCTTCTTTCTTCACGTTTCAGCTCTCCGTGTGCTGGAGAAGCCGGAGAGGCTTCCTTGCCGCCGAAGCGGCACCTTCGCCGGCAGAGAGCATCCTGCCGGCCGCGGTGCGCTCCGGAGCGGGGCTTGTGCCGGAAGACGCCGGCAACAGGCGCTTACCTCCGGACAGCTCCGGATCTCCCCTCTCATGCGTCTCTTGTCGCCTACATGGCAGGGAAAAGCCTCTCCACTCTGTCTAGGAAGGAGAAAGTGTGCCAGCACAGCAAACGCCTCCCGCACTTTCCCTGCAATTCAGCAAGTGCTTTGCAGCTTGAAATTGGAAGGAAAGCCTCAGATTTAGCAGCCAGAGCTTCAGGAGGAGCAGCAGCGAGCACAGCATGGTTTTTGCAGCAGCTCCTTGCATACGCCTGTTTTTGGGAGTTGAAAGGCTTGCAGAGTGTTCAAGCACCTTTTTCTCTCCGCTGGAAAGCTGCAGGCTCAGTGCCAGTGTTCTGCAGCTTCTTTCTTCACGTTTCAGCTCTCCGTGTGCTGGAGAAGCCGGAGAGGCTTCCTTGCCGCCGAAGCGGCACCTTCGCCGGCAGAGAGCATCCTGCCGGCCGCGGTGCGCTCCGGAGCGGGGCTTGTGCCGGAAGACGCCGGCAACAGGCGCTTACCTCCGGACAGCTCCGGATCTCCCCTCTCATGCGTCTCTTGTCGCCTACATGGCAGGGAAAAGCCTCTCCACTCTGTCTAGGAAGGAGAAAGTGTGCCAGCACAGCAAACGCCTCCCGCACTTTCCCTGCAATTCAGCAAGTGCTTTGCAGCTTGAAATTGGAAGGAAAGCCTCAGATTTAGCAGCCAGAGCTTCAGGAGGAGCAGCAGCGAGCACAGCATGGTTTTTGCAGCAGCTCCTTGCATACGCCTGTTTTTGGGAGTTGAAAGGCTTGCAGAGTGTTCAAGCACCTTTTTCTCTCCGCTGGAAAGCTGCAGGCTCAGTGCCAGTGTTCTGCAGCTTCTTTCTTCACGTTTCAGCTCTCCGTGTGCTGGAGAAGCCGGAGAGGCTTCCTTGCCGCCGAAGCGGCACCTTCGCCGGCAGAGAGCATCCTGCCGGCCGCGGTGCGCTCCGGAGCGGGGCTTGTGCCGGAAGACGCCGGCAACAGGCGCTTACCTCCGGACAGCTCCGGATCTCCCCTCTCATGCGTCTCTTGTCGCCTACATGGCAGGGAAAAGCCTCTCCACTCTGTCTAGGAAGGAGAAAGTGTGCCAGCACAGCAAACGCCTCCCGCACTTTCCCTGCAATTCAGCAAGTGCTTTGCAGCTTGAAATTGGAAGGAAAGCCTCAGATTTAGCAGCCAGAGCTTCAGGAGGAGCAGCAGCGAGCACAGCATGGTTTTTGCAGCAGCTCCTTGCATACGCCTGTTTCTGGGAGTTGAAAGGCTTGCAGAGTGTTCAAGCACCTTTTTCTCTCCGCTGGAAAGCTGCAGGCTCAGTGCCAGTGTTCTGCAGCTTCTTTCTTCACGTTTCAGCTCTCCGTGTGCTGGAGAAGCCGGAGAGGCTTCCTTGCCGCCGAAGCGGCACCTTCGCCGGCAGAGAGCATCCTGCCGGCCGCGGTGCGCTCCGGAGCGGGGCTTGTGCCGGAAGACGCCGGCAACAGGCGCTTACCTCCGGACAGCTCCGGATCTCCCCTCTCATGCGTCTCTTGTCGCCTACATGGCAGGGAAAAGCCTCTCCACTCTGTCTAGGAAGGAGAAAGTGTGCCAGCACAGCAAACGCCTCCCGCACTTTCCCTGCAATTCAGCAAGTGCTTTGCAGCTTGAAATTGGAAGGAAAGCCTCAGATTTAGCAGCCAGAGCTTCAGGAGGAGCAGCAGCGAGCACAGCATGGTTTTTGCAGCAGCTCCTTGCATACGCCTGTTTTTGGGAGTTGAAAGGCTTGCAGAGTGTTCAAGCACCTTTTTCTCTCCGCTGGAAAGCTGCAGGCTCAGTGCCAGTGTTCTGCAGCTTCTTTCTTCACGTTTCAGCTCTCCGTGTGCTGGAGAAGCCGGAGAGGCTTCCTTGCCGCCGAAGCGGCACCTTCGCCGGCAGAGAGCATCCTGCCGGCCGCGGTGCGCTCCGGAGCGGGGCTTGTGCCGGAAGACGCCGGCAACAGGCGCTTACCTCCGGACAGCTCCGGATCTCCCCTCTCATGCGTCTCTTGTCGCCTACATGGCAGGGAAAAGCCTCTCCACTCTGTCTAGGAAGGAGAAAGTGTGCCAGCACAGCAAACGCCTCCCGCACTTTCCCTGCAATTCAGCAAGTGCTTTGCAGCTTGAAATTGGAAGGAAAGCCTCAGATTTAGCAGCCAGAGCTTCAGGAGGAGCAGCAGCGAGCACAGCATGGTTTTTGCAGCAGCTCCTTGCATACGCCTGTTTTTGGGAGTTGAAAGGCTTGCAGAGTGTTCAAGCACCTTTTTCTCTCCGCTGGAAAGCTGCAGGCTCAGTGCCAGTGTTCTGCAGCTTCTTTCTTCACGTTTCAGCTCTCCGTGTGCTGGAGAAGCCGGAGAGGCTTCCTTGCCGCCGAAGCGGCACCTTCGCCGGCAGAGAGCATCCTGCCGGCCGCGGTGCGCTCCGGAGCGGGGCTTGTGCCGGAAGACGCCGGCAACAGGCGCTTACCTCCGGACAGCTCCGGATCTCCCCTCTCATGCGTCTCTTGTCGCCTACATGGCAGGGAAAAGCCTCTCCACTCTGTCTAGGAAGGAGAAAGTGTGCCAGCACAGCAAACGCCTCCCGCACTTTCCCTGCAATTCAGCAAGTGCTTTGCAGCTTGAAATTGGAAGGAAAGCCTCAGATTTAGCAGCCAGAGCTTCAGGAGGAGCAGCAGCGAGCACAGCATGGTTTTTGCAGCAGCTCCTTGCATACGCCTGTTTTTGGGAGTTGAAAGGCTTGCAGAGTGTTCAAGCACCTTTTTCTCTCCGCTGGAAAGCTGCAGGCTCAGTGCCAGTGTTCTGCAGCTTCTTTCTTCACGTTTCAGCTCTCCGTGTGCTGGAGAAGCCGGAGAGGCTTCCTTGCCGCCGAAGCGGCACCTTCGCCGGCAGAGAGCATCCTGCCGGCCGCGGTGCGCTCCGGAGCGGGGCTTGTGCCGGAAGACGCCGGCAACAGGCGCTTACCTCCGGACAGCTCCGGATCTCCCCTCTCATGCGTCTCTTGTCGCCTACATGGCAGGGAAAAGCCTCTCCACTCTGTCTAGGAAGGAGAAAGTGTGCCAGCACAGCAAACGCCTCCCGCACTTTCCCTGCAATTCAGCAAGTGCTTTGCAGCTTGAAATTGGAAGGAAAGCCTCAGATTTAGCAGCCAGAGCTTCAGGAGGAGCAGCAGCGAGCACAGCATGGTTTTTGCAGCAGCTCCTTGCATACGCCTGTTTTTGGGAGTTGAAAGGCTTGCAGAGTGTTCAAGCACCTTTTTCTCTCCGCTGGAAAGCTGCAGGCTCAGTGCCAGTGTTCTGCAGCTTCTTTCTTCACGTTTCAGCTCTCCGTGTGCTGGAGAAGCCGGAGAGGCTTCCTTGCCGCCGAAGCGGCACCTTCGCCGGCAGAGAGCATCCTGCCGGCCGCGGTGCGCTCCGGAGCGGGGCTTGTGCCGGAAGACGCCGGCAACAGGCGCTTACCTCCGGACAGCTCCGGATCTCCCCTCTCATGCGTCTCTTGTCGCCTACATGGCAGGGAAAAGCCTCTCCACTCTGTCTAGGAAGGAGAAAGTGTGCCAGCACAGCAAACGCCTCCCGCACTTTCCCTGCAATTCAGCAAGTGCTTTGCAGCTTGAAATTGGAAGGAAAGCCTCAGATTTAGCAGCCAGAGCTTCAGGAGGAGCAGCAGCGAGCACAGCATGGTTTTTGCAGCAGCTCCTTGCATACGCCTGTTTTTGGGAGTTGAAAGGCTTGCAGAGTGTTCAAGCACCTTTTTCTCTCCGCTGGAAAGCTGCAGGCTCAGTGCCAGTGTTCTGCAGCTTCTTTCTTCACGTTTCAGCTCTCCGTGTGCTGGAGAAGCCGGAGAGGCTTCCTTGCCGCCGAAGCGGCACCTTCGCCGGCAGAGAGCATCCTGCCGGCCGCGGTGCGCTCCGGAGCGGGGCTTGTGCCGGAAGACGCCGGCAACAGGCGCTTACCTCCGGACAGCTCCGGATCTCCCCTCTCATGCGTCTCTTGTCGCCTACATGGCAGGGAAAAGCCTCTCCACTCTGTCTAGGAAGGAGAAAGTGTGCCAGCACAGCAAACGCCTCCCGCACTTTCCCTGCAATTCAGCAAGTGCTTTGCAGCTTGAAATTGGAAGGAAAGCCTCAGATTTAGCAGCCAGAGCTTCAGGAGGAGCAGCAGCGAGCACAGCATGGTTTTTGCAGCAGCTCCTTGCATACGCCTGTTTTTGGGAGTTGAAAGGCTTGCAGAGTGTTCAAGCACCTTTTTCTCTCCGCTGGAAAGCTGCAGGCTCAGTGCCAGTGTTCTGCAGCTTCTTTCTTCACGTTTCAGCTCTCCGTGTGCTGGAGAAGCCGGAGAGGCTTCCTTGCCGCCGAAGCGGCACCTTCGCCGGCAGAGAGCATCCTGCCGGCCGCGGTGCGCTCCGGAGCGGGGCTTGTGCCGGAAGACGCCGGCAACAGGCGCTTACCTCCGGACAGCTCCGGATCTCCCCTCTCATGCGTCTCTTGTCGCCTACATGGCAGGGAAAAGCCTCTCCACTCTGTCTAGGAAGGAGAAAGTGTGCCAGCACAGCAAACGCCTCCCGCACTTTCCCTGCAATTCAGCAAGTGCTTTGCAGCTTGAAATTGGAAGGAAAGCCTCAGATTTAGCAGCCAGAGCTTCAGGAGGAGCAGCAGCGAGCACAGCATGGTTTTTGCAGCAGCTCCTTGCATACGCCTGTTTTTGGGAGTTGAAAGGCTTGCAGAGTGTTCAAGCACCTTTTTCTCTCCGCTGGAAAGCTGCAGGCTCAGTGCCAGTGTTCTGCAGCTTCTTTCTTCACGTTTCAGCTCTCCGTGTGCTGGAGAAGCCGGAGAGGCTTCCTTGCCGCCGAAGCGGCACCTTCGCCGGCAGAGAGCATCCTGCCGGCCGCGGTGCGCTCCGGAGCGGGGCTTGTGCCGGAAGACGCCGGCAACAGGCGCTTACCTCCGGACAGCTCCGGATCTCCCCTCTCATGCGTCTCTTGTCGCCTACATGGCAGGGAAAAGCCTCTCCACTCTGTCTAGGAAGGAGAAAGTGTGCCAGCACAGCAAACGCCTCCCGCACTTTCCCTGCAATTCAGCAAGTGCTTTGCAGCTTGAAATTGGAAGGAAAGCCTCAGATTTAGCAGCCAGAGCTTCAGGAGGAGCAGCAGCGAGCACAACATGGTTTTTGCAGCAGCTCCTTGCATACGCCTGTTTTTGGGAGTTGAAAGGCTTGCAGAGTGTTCAAGCACCTTTTTCTCTCCGCTGGAAAGCTGCAGGCTCAGTGCCAGTGTTCTGCAGCTTCTTTCTTCACGTTTCAGCTCTCCGTGTGCTGGAGAAGCCGGAGAGGCTTCCTTGCCGCCGAAGCGGCACCTTCGCCGGCAGAGAGCATCCTGCCGGCCGCGGTGCGCTCCGGAGCGGGGCTTGTGCCGGAAGACGCCGGCAACAGGCGCTTACCTCCGGACAGCTCCGGATCTCCCCTCTCATGCGTCTCTTGTCGCCTACATGGCAGGGAAAAGCCTCTCCACTCTGTCTAGGAAGGAGAAAGTGTGCCAGCACAGCAAACGCCTCCCGCACTTTCCCTGCAATTCAGCAAGTGCTTTGCAGCTTGAAATTGGAAGGAAAGCCTCAGATTTAGCAGCCAGAGCTTCAGGAGGAGCAGCAGCGAGCACAGCATGGTTTTTGCAGCAGCTCCTTGCATACGCCTGTTTTTGGGAGTTGAAAGGCTTGCAGAGTGTTCAAGCACCTTTTTCTCTCCGCTGGAAAGCTGCAGGCTCAGTGCCAGTGTTCTGCAGCTTCTTTCTTCACGTTTCAGCTCTCCGTGTGCTGGAGAAGCCGGAGAGGCTTCCTTGCCGCCGAAGCGGCACCTTCGCCGGCAGAGAGCATCCTGCCGGCCGCGGTGCGCTCCGGAGCGGGGCTTGTGCCGGAAGACGCCGGCAACAGGCGCTTACCTCCGGACAGCTCCGGATCTCCCCTCTCATGCGTCTCTTGTCGCCTACATGGCAGGGAAAAGCCTCTCCACTCTGTCTAGGAAGGAGAAAGTGTGCCAGCACAGCAAACGCCTCCCGCACTTTCCCTGCAATTCAGCAAGTGCTTTGCAGCTTGAAATTGGAAGGAAAGCCTCAGATTTAGCAGCCAGAGCTTCAGGAGGAGCAGCAGCGAGCACAGCATGGTTTTTGCAGCAGCTCCTTGCATACGCCTGTTTTTGGGAGTTGAAAGGCTTGCAGAGTGTTCAAGCACCTTTTTCTCTCCGCTGGAAAGCTGCAGGCTCAGTGCCAGTGTTCTGCAGCTTCTTTCTTCACGTTTCAGCTCTCCGTGTGCTGGAGAAGCCGGAGAGGCTTCCTTGCCGCCGAAGCGGCACCTTCGCCGGCAGAGAGCATCCTGCCGGCCGCGGTGCGCTCCGGAGCGGGGCTTGTGCCGGAAGACGCCGGCAACAGGCGCTTACCTCCGGACAGCTCCGGATCTCCCCTCTCATGCGTCTCTTGTCGCCTACATGGCAGGGAAAAGCCTCTCCACTCTGTCTAGGAAGGAGAAAGTGTGCCAGCACAGCAAACGCCTCCCGCACTTTCCCTGCAATTCAGCAAGTGCTTTGCAGCTTGAAATTGGAAGGAAAGCCTCAGATTTAGCAGCCAGAGCTTCAGGAGGAGCAGCAGCGAGCACAGCATGGTTTTTGCAGCAGCTCCTTGCATACGCCTGTTTCTGGGAGTTGAAAGGCTTGCAGAGTGTTCAAGCACCTTTTTCTCTCCGCTGGAAAGCTGCAGGCTCAGTGCCAGTGTTCTGCAGCTTCTTTCTTCACGTTTCAGCTCTCCGTGTGCTGGAGAAGCCGGAGAGGCTTCCTTGCCGCCGAAGCGGCACCTTCGCCGGCAGAGAGCATCCTGCCGGCCGCGGTGCGCTCCGGAGCGGGGCTTGTGCCGGAAGACGCCGGCAACAGGCGCTTACCTCCGGACAGCTCCGGATCTCCCCTCTCATGCGTCTCTTGTCGCCTACATGGCAGGGAAAAGCCTCTCCACTCTGTCTAGGAAGGAGAAAGTGTGCCAGCACAGCAAACGCCTCCCGCACTTTCCCTGCAATTCAGCAAGTGCTTTGCAGCTTGAAATTGGAAGGAAAGCCTCAGATTTAGCAGCCAGAGCTTCAGGAGGAGCAGCAGCGAGCACAGCATGGTTTTTGCAGCAGCTCCTTGCATACGCCTGTTTTTGGGAGTTGAAAGGCTTGCAGAGTGTTCAAGCACCTTTTTCTCTCCGCTGGAAAGCTGCAGGCTCAGTGCCAGTGTTCTGCAGCTTCTTTCTTCACGTTTCAGCTCTCCGTGTGCTGGAGAAGCCGGAGAGGCTTCCTTGCCGCCGAAGCGGCACCTTCGCCGGCAGAGAGCATCCTGCCGGCCGCGGTGCGCTCCGGAGCGGGGCTTGTGCCGGAAGACGCCGGCAACAGGCGCTTACCTCCGGACAGCTCCGGATCTCCCCTCTCATGCGTCTCTTGTCGCCTACATGGCAGGGAAAAGCCTCTCCACTCTGTCTAGGAAGGAGAAAGTGTGCCAGCACAGCAAACGCCTCCCGCACTTTCCCTGCAATTCAGCAAGTGCTTTGCAGCTTGAAATTGGAAGGAAAGCCTCAGATTTAGCAGCCAGAGCTTCAGGAGGAGCAGCAGCGAGCACAGCATGGTTTTTGCAGCAGCTCCTTGCATACGCCTGTTTTTGGGAGTTGAAAGGCTTGCAGAGTGTTCAAGCACCTTTTTCTCTCCGCTGGAAAGCTGCAGGCTCAGTGCCAGTGTTCTGCAGCTTCTTTCTTCACGTTTCAGCTCTCCGTGTGCTGGAGAAGCCGGAGAGGCTTCCTTGCCGCCGAAGCGGCACCTTCGCCGGCAGAGAGCATCCTGCCGGCCGCGGTGCGCTCCGGAGCGGGGCTTGTGCCGGAAGACGCCGGCAACAGGCGCTTACCTCCGGACAGCTCCGGATCTCCCCTCTCATGCGTCTCTTGTCGCCTACATGGCAGGGAAAAGCCTCTCCACTCTGTCTAGGAAGGAGAAAGTGTGCCAGCACAGCAAACGCCTCCCGCACTTTCCCTGCAATTCAGCAAGTGCTTTGCAGCTTGAAATTGGAAGGAAAGCCTCAGATTTAGCAGCCAGAGCTTCAGGAGGAGCAGCAGCGAGCACAGCATGGTTTTTGCAGCAGCTCCTTGCATACGCCTGTTTTTGGGAGTTGAAAGGCTTGCAGAGTGTTCAAGCACCTTTTTCTCTCCGCTGGAAAGCTGCAGGCTCAGTGCCAGTGTTCTGCAGCTTCTTTCTTCACGTTTCAGCTCTCCGTGTGCTGGAGAAGCCGGAGAGGCTTCCTTGCCGCCGAAGCGGCACCTTCGCCGGCAGAGAGCATCCTGCCGGCCGCGGTGCGCTCCGGAGCGGGGCTTGTGCCGGAAGACGCCGGCAACAGGCGCTTACCTCCGGACAGCTCCGGATCTCCCCTCTCATGCGTCTCTTGTCGCCTACATGGCAGGGAAAAGCCTCTCCACTCTGTCTAGGAAGGAGAAAGTGTGCCAGCACAGCAAACGCCTCCCGCACTTTCCCTGCAATTCAGCAAGTGCTTTGCAGCTTGAAATTGGAAGGAAAGCCTCAGATTTAGCAGCCAGAGCTTCAGGAGGAGCAGCAGCGAGCACAGCATGGTTTTTGCAGCAGCTCCTTGCATACGCCTGTTTTTGGGAGTTGAAAGGCTTGCAGAGTGTTCAAGCACCTTTTTCTCTCCGCTGGAAAGCTGCAGGCTCAGTGCCAGTGTTCTGCAGCTTCTTTCTTCACGTTTCAGCTCTCCGTGTGCTGGAGAAGCCGGAGAGGCTTCCTTGCCGCCGAAGCGGCACCTTCGCCGGCAGAGAGCATCCTGCCGGCCGCGGTGCGCTCCGGAGCGGGGCTTGTGCCGGAAGACGCCGGCAACAGGCGCTTACCTCCGGACAGCTCCGGATCTCCCCTCTCATGCGTCTCTTGTCGCCTACATGGCAGGGAAAAGCCTCTCCACTCTGTCTAGGAAGGAGAAAGTGTGCCAGCACAGCAAACGCCTCCCGCACTTTCCCTGCAATTCAGCAAGTGCTTTGCAGCTTGAAATTGGAAGGAAAGCCTCAGATTTAGCAGCCAGAGCTTCAGGAGGAGCAGCAGCGAGCACAGCATGGTTTTTGCAGCAGCTCCTTGCATACGCCTGTTTTTGGGAGTTGAAAGGCTTGCAGAGTGTTCAAGCACCTTTTTCTCTCCGCTGGAAAGCTGCAGGCTCAGTGCCAGTGTTCTGCAGCTTCTTTCTTCACGTTTCAGCTCTCCGTGTGCTGGAGAAGCCGGAGAGGCTTCCTTGCCGCCGAAGCGGCACCTTCGCCGGCAGAGAGCATCCTGCCGGCCGCGGTGCGCTCCGGAGCGGGGCTTGTGCCGGAAGACGCCGGCAACAGGCGCTTACCTCCGGACAGCTCCGGATCTCCCCTCTCATGCGTCTCTTGTCGCCTACATGGCAGGGAAAAGCCTCTCCACTCTGTCTAGGAAGGAGAAAGTGTGCCAGCACAGCAAACGCCTCCCGCACTTTCCCTGCAATTCAGCAAGTGCTTTGCAGCTTGAAATTGGAAGGAAAGCCTCAGATTTAGCAGCCAGAGCTTCAGGAGGAGCAGCAGCGAGCACAGCATGGTTTTTGCAGCAGCTCCTTGCATACGCCTGTTTTTGGGAGTTGAAAGGCTTGCAGAGTGTTCAAGCACCTTTTTCTCTCCGCTGGAAAGCTGCAGGCTCAGTGCCAGTGTTCTGCAGCTTCTTTCTTCACGTTTCAGCTCTCCGTGTGCTGGAGAAGCCGGAGAGGCTTCCTTGCCGCCGAAGCGGCACCTTCGCCGGCAGAGAGCATCCTGCCGGCCGCGGTGCGCTCCGGAGCGGGGCTTGTGCCGGAAGACGCCGGCAACAGGCGCTTACCTCCGGACAGCTCCGGATCTCCCCTCTCATGCGTCTCTTGTCGCCTACATGGCAGGGAAAAGCCTCTCCACTCTGTCTAGGAAGGAGAAAGTGTGCCAGCACAGCAAACGCCTCCCGCACTTTCCCTGCAATTCAGCAAGTGCTTTGCAGCTTGAAATTGGAAGGAAAGCCTCAGATTTAGCAGCCAGAGCTTCAGGAGGAGCAGCAGCGAGCACAGCATGGTTTTTGCAGCAGCTCCTTGCATACGCCTGTTTTTGGGAGTTGAAAGGCTTGCAGAGTGTTCAAGCACCTTTTTCTCTCCGCTGGAAAGCTGCAGGCTCAGTGCCAGTGTTCTGCAGCTTCTTTCTTCACGTTTCAGCTCTCCGTGTGCTGGAGAAGCCGGAGAGGCTTCCTTGCCGCCGAAGCGGCACCTTCGCCGGCAGAGAGCATCCTGCCGGCCGCGGTGCGCTCCGGAGCGGGGCTTGTGCCGGAAGACGCCGGCAACAGGCGCTTACCTCCGGACAGCTCCGGATCTCCCCTCTCATGCGTCTCTTGTCGCCTACATGGCAGGGAAAAGCCTCTCCACTCTGTCTAGGAAGGAGAAAGTGTGCCAGCACAGCAAACGCCTCCCGCACTTTCCCTGCAATTCAGCAAGTGCTTTGCAGCTTGAAATTGGAAGGAAAGCCTCAGATTTAGCAGCCAGAGCTTCAGGAGGAGCAGCAGCGAGCACAACATGGTTTTTGCAGCAGCTCCTTGCATACGCCTGTTTTTGGGAGTTGAAAGGCTTGCAGAGTGTTCAAGCACCTTTTTCTCTCCGCTGGAAAGCTGCAGGCTCAGTGCCAGTGTTCTGCAGCTTCTTTCTTCACGTTTCAGCTCTCCGTGTGCTGGAGAAGCCGGAGAGGCTTCCTTGCCGCCGAAGCGGCACCTTCGCCGGCAGAGAGCATCCTGCCGGCCGCGGTGCGCTCCGGAGCGGGGCTTGTGCCGGAAGACGCCGGCAACAGGCGCTTACCTCCGGACAGCTCCGGATCTCCCCTCTCATGCGTCTCTTGTCGCCTACATGGCAGGGAAAAGCCTCTCCACTCTGTCTAGGAAGGAGAAAGTGTGCCAGCACAGCAAACGCCTCCCGCACTTTCCCTGCAATTCAGCAAGTGCTTTGCAGCTTGAAATTGGAAGGAAAGCCTCAGATTTAGCAGCCAGAGCTTCAGGAGGAGCAGCAGCGAGCACAGCATGGTTTTTGCAGCAGCTCCTTGCATACGCCTGTTTTTGGGAGTTGAAAGGCTTGCAGAGTGTTCAAGCACCTTTTTCTCTCCGCTGGAAAGCTGCAGGCTCAGTGCCAGTGTTCTGCAGCTTCTTTCTTCACGTTTCAGCTCTCCGTGTGCTGGAGAAGCCGGAGAGGCTTCCTTGCCGCCGAAGCGGCACCTTCGCCGGCAGAGAGCATCCTGCCGGCCGCGGTGCGCTCCGGAGCGGGGCTTGTGCCGGAAGACGCCGGCAACAGGCGCTTACCTCCGGACAGCTCCGGATCTCCCCTCTCATGCGTCTCTTGTCGCCTACATGGCAGGGAAAAGCCTCTCCACTCTGTCTAGGAAGGAGAAAGTGTGCCAGCACAGCAAACGCCTCCCGCACTTTCCCTGCAATTCAGCAAGTGCTTTGCAGCTTGAAATTGGAAGGAAAGCCTCAGATTTAGCAGCCAGAGCTTCAGGAGGAGCAGCAGCGAGCACAGCATGGTTTTTGCAGCAGCTCCTTGCATACGCCTGTTTTTGGGAGTTGAAAGGCTTGCAGAGTGTTCAAGCACCTTTTTCTCTCCGCTGGAAAGCTGCAGGCTCAGTGCCAGTGTTCTGCAGCTTCTTTCTTCACGTTTCAGCTCTCCGTGTGCTGGAGAAGCCGGAGAGGCTTCCTTGCCGCCGAAGCGGCACCTTCGCCGGCAGAGAGCATCCTGCCGGCCGCGGTGCGCTCCGGAGCGGGGCTTGTGCCGGAAGACGCCGGCAACAGGCGCTTACCTCCGGACAGCTCCGGATCTCCCCTCTCATGCGTCTCTTGTCGCCTACATGGCAGGGAAAAGCCTCTCCACTCTGTCTAGGAAGGAGAAAGTGTGCCAGCACAGCAAACGCCTCCCGCACTTTCCCTGCAATTCAGCAAGTGCTTTGCAGCTTGAAATTGGAAGGAAAGCCTCAGATTTAGCAGCCAGAGCTTCAGGAGGAGCAGCAGCGAGCACAGCATGGTTTTTGCAGCAGCTCCTTGCATACGCCTGTTTTTGGGAGTTGAAAGGCTTGCAGAGTGTTCAAGCACCTTTTTCTCTCCGCTGGAAAGCTGCAGGCTCAGTGCCAGTGTTCTGCAGCTTCTTTCTTCACGTTTCAGCTCTCCGTGTGCTGGAGAAGCCGGAGAGGCTTCCTTGCCGCCGAAGCGGCACCTTCGCCGGCAGAGAGCATCCTGCCGGCCGCGGTGCGCTCCGGAGCGGGGCTTGTGCCGGAAGACGCCGGCAACAGGCGCTTACCTCCGGACAGCTCCGGATCTCCCCTCTCATGCGTCTCTTGTCGCCTACATGGCAGGGAAAAGCCTCTCCACTCTGTCTAGGAAGGAGAAAGTGTGCCAGCACAGCAAACGCCTCCCGCACTTTCCCTGCAATTCAGCAAGTGCTTTGCAGCTTGAAATTGGAAGGAAAGCCTCAGATTTAGCAGCCAGAGCTTCAGGAGGAGCAGCAGCGAGCACAGCATGGTTTTTGCAGCAGCTCCTTGCATACGCCTGCTTTTGGGAGTTGAAAGGCTTGCAGAGTGTTCAAGCACCTTTTTCTCTCCGCTGGAAAGCTGCAGGCTCAGTGCCAGTGTTCTGCAGCTTCTTTCTTCACGTTTCAGCTCTCCGTGTGCTGGAGAAGCCGGAGAGGCTTCCTTGCCGCCGAAGCGGCACCTTCGCCGGCAGAGAGCATCCTGCCGGCCGCGGTGCGCTCCGGAGCGGGGCTTGTGCCGGAAGACGCCGGCAACAGGCGCTTACCTCCGGACAGCTCCGGATCTCCCCTCTCATGCGTCTCTTGTCGCCTACATGGCAGGGAAAAGCCTCTCCACTCTGTCTAGGAAGGAGAAAGTGTGCCAGCACAGCAAACGCCTCCCGCACTTTCCCTGCAATTCAGCAAGTGCTTTGCAGCTTGAAATTGGAAGGAAAGCCTCAGATTTAGCAGCCAGAGCTTCAGGAGGAGCAGCAGCGAGCACAGCATGGTTTTTGCAGCAGCTCCTTGCATACGCCTGTTTTTGGGAGTTGAAAGGCTTGCAGAGTGTTCAAGCACCTTTTTCTCTCCGCTGGAAAGCTGCAGGCTCAGTGCCAGTGTTCTGCAGCTTCTTTCTTCACGTTTCAGCTCTCCGTGTGCTGGAGAAGCCGGAGAGGCTTCCTTGCCGCCGAAGCGGCACCTTCGCCGGCAGAGAGCATCCTGCCGGCCGCGGTGCGCTCCGGAGCGGGGCTTGTGCCGGAAGACGCCGGCAACAGGCGCTTACCTCCGGACAGCTCCGGATCTCCCCTCTCATGCGTCTCTTGTCGCCTACATGGCAGGGAAAAGCCTCTCCACTCTGTCTAGGAAGGAGAAAGTGTGCCAGCACAGCAAACGCCTCCCGCACTTTCCCTGCAATTCAGCAAGTGCTTTGCAGCTTGAAATTGGAAGGAAAGCCTCAGATTTAGCAGCCAGAGCTTCAGGAGGAGCAGCAGCGAGCACAGCATGGTTTTTGCAGCAGCTCCTTGCATACGCCTGTTTTTGGGAGTTGAAAGGCTTGCAGAGTGTTCAAGCACCTTTTTCTCTCCGCTGGAAAGCTGCAGGCTCAGTGCCAGTGTTCTGCAGCTTCTTTCTTCACGTTTCAGCTCTCCGTGTGCTGGAGAAGCCGGAGAGGCTTCCTTGCCGCCGAAGCGGCACCTTCGCCGGCAGAGAGCATCCTGCCGGCCGCGGTGCGCTCCGGAGCGGGGCTTGTGCCGGAAGACGCCGGCAACAGGCGCTTACCTCCGGACAGCTCCGGATCTCCCCTCTCATGCGTCTCTTGTCGCCTACATGGCAGGGAAAAGCCTCTCCACTCTGTCTAGGAAGGAGAAAGTGTGCCAGCACAGCAAACGCCTCCCGCACTTTCCCTGCAATTCAGCAAGTGCTTTGCAGCTTGAAATTGGAAGGAAAGCCTCAGATTTAGCAGCCAGAGCTTCAGGAGGAGCAGCAGCGAGCACAACATGGTTTTTGCAGCAGCTCCTTGCATACGCCTGTTTTTGGGAGTTGAAAGGCTTGCAGAGTGTTCAAGCACCTTTTTCTCTCCGCTGGAAAGCTGCAGGCTCAGTGCCAGTGTTCTGCAGCTTCTTTCTTCACGTTTCAGCTCTCCGTGTGCTGGAGAAGCCGGAGAGGCTTCCTTGCCGCCGAAGCGGCACCTTCGCCGGCAGAGAGCATCCTGCCGGCCGCGGTGCGCTCCGGAGCGGGGCTTGTGCCGGAAGACGCCGGCAACAGGCGCTTACCTCCGGACAGCTCCGGATCTCCCCTCTCATGCGTCTCTTGTCGCCTACATGGCAGGGAAAAGCCTCTCCACTCTGTCTAGGAAGGAGAAAGTGTGCCAGCACAGCAAACGCCTCCCGCACTTTCCCTGCAATTCAGCAAGTGCTTTGCAGCTTGAAATTGGAAGGAAAGCCTCAGATTTAGCAGCCAGAGCTTCAGGAGGAGCAGCAGCGAGCACAGCATGGTTTTTGCAGCAGCTCCTTGCATACGCCTGTTTTTGGGAGTTGAAAGGCTTGCAGAGTGTTCAAGCACCTTTTTCTCTCCGCTGGAAAGCTGCAGGCTCAGTGCCAGTGTTCTGCAGCTTCTTTCTTCACGTTTCAGCTCTCCGTGTGCTGGAGAAGCCGGAGAGGCTTCCTTGCCGCCGAAGCGGCACCTTCGCCGGCAGAGAGCATCCTGCCGGCCGCGGTGCGCTCCGGAGCGGGGCTTGTGCCGGAAGACGCCGGCAACAGGCGCTTACCTCCGGACAGCTCCGGATCTCCCCTCTCATGCGTCTCTTGTCGCCTACATGGCAGGGAAAAGCCTCTCCACTCTGTCTAGGAAGGAGAAAGTGTGCCAGCACAGCAAACGCCTCCCGCACTTTCCCTGCAATTCAGCAAGTGCTTTGCAGCTTGAAATTGGAAGGAAAGCCTCAGATTTAGCAGCCAGAGCTTCAGGAGGAGCAGCAGCGAGCACAGCATGGTTTTTGCAGCAGCTCCTTGCATACGCCTGTTTTTGGGAGTTGAAAGGCTTGCAGAGTGTTCAAGCACCTTTTTCTCTCCGCTGGAAAGCTGCAGGCTCAGTGCCAGTGTTCTGCAGCTTCTTTCTTCACGTTTCAGCTCTCCGTGTGCTGGAGAAGCCGGAGAGGCTTCCTTGCCGCCGAAGCGGCACCTTCGCCGGCAGAGAGCATCCTGCCGGCCGCGGTGCGCTCCGGAGCGGGGCTTGTGCCGGAAGACGCCGGCAACAGGCGCTTACCTCCGGACAGCTCCGGATCTCCCCTCTCATGCGTCTCTTGTCGCCTACATGGCAGGGAAAAGCCTCTCCACTCTGTCTAGGAAGGAGAAAGTGTGCCAGCACAGCAAACGCCTCCCGCACTTTCCCTGCAATTCAGCAAGTGCTTTGCAGCTTGAAATTGGAAGGAAAGCCTCAGATTTAGCAGCCAGAGCTTCAGGAGGAGCAGCAGCGAGCACAGCATGGTTTTTGCAGCAGCTCCTTGCATACGCCTGTTTTTGGGAGTTGAAAGGCTTGCAGAGTGTTCAAGCACCTTTTTCTCTCCGCTGGAAAGCTGCAGGCTCAGTGCCAGTGTTCTGCAGCTTCTTTCTTCACGTTTCAGCTCTCCGTGTGCTGGAGAAGCCGGAGAGGCTTCCTTGCCGCCGAAGCGGCACCTTCGCCGGCAGAGAGCATCCTGCCGGCCGCGGTGCGCTCCGGAGCGGGGCTTGTGCCGGAAGACGCCGGCAACAGGCGCTTACCTCCGGACAGCTCCGGATCTCCCCTCTCATGCGTCTCTTGTCGCCTACATGGCAGGGAAAAGCCTCTCCACTCTGTCTAGGAAGGAGAAAGTGTGCCAGCACAGCAAACGCCTCCCGCACTTTCCCTGCAATTCAGCAAGTGCTTTGCAGCTTGAAATTGGAAGGAAAGCCTCAGATTTAGCAGCCAGAGCTTCAGGAGGAGCAGCAGCGAGCACAGCATGGTTTTTGCAGCAGCTCCTTGCATACGCCTGTTTCTGGGAGTTGAAAGGCTTGCAGAGTGTTCAAGCACCTTTTTCTCTCCGCTGGAAAGCTGCAGGCTCAGTGCCAGTGTTCTGCAGCTTCTTTCTTCACGTTTCAGCTCTCCGTGTGCTGGAGAAGCCGGAGAGGCTTCCTTGCCGCCGAAGCGGCACCTTCGCCGGCAGAGAGCATCCTGCCGGCCGCGGTGCGCTCCGGAGCGGGGCTTGTGCCGGAAGACGCCGGCAACAGGCGCTTACCTCCGGACAGCTCCGGATCTCCCCTCTCATGCGTCTCTTGTCGCCTACATGGCAGGGAAAAGCCTCTCCACTCTGTCTAGGAAGGAGAAAGTGTGCCAGCACAGCAAACGCCTCCCGCACTTTCCCTGCAATTCAGCAAGTGCTTTGCAGCTTGAAATTGGAAGGAAAGCCTCAGATTTAGCAGCCAGAGCTTCAGGAGGAGCAGCAGCGAGCACAGCATGGTTTTTGCAGCAGCTCCTTGCATACGCCTGTTTTTGGGAGTTGAAAGGCTTGCAGAGTGTTCAAGCACCTTTTTCTCTCCGCTGGAAAGCTGCAGGCTCAGTGCCAGTGTTCTGCAGCTTCTTTCTTCACGTTTCAGCTCTCCGTGTGCTGGAGAAGCCGGAGAGGCTTCCTTGCCGCCGAAGCGGCACCTTCGCCGGCAGAGAGCATCCTGCCGGCCGCGGTGCGCTCCGGAGCGGGGCTTGTGCCGGAAGACGCCGGCAACAGGCGCTTACCTCCGGACAGCTCCGGATCTCCCCTCTCATGCGTCTCTTGTCGCCTACATGGCAGGGAAAAGCCTCTCCACTCTGTCTAGGAAGGAGAAAGTGTGCCAGCACAGCAAACGCCTCCCGCACTTTCCCTGCAATTCAGCAAGTGCTTTGCAGCTTGAAATTGGAAGGAAAGCCTCAGATTTAGCAGCCAGAGCTTCAGGAGGAGCAGCAGCGAGCACAGCATGGTTTTTGCAGCAGCTCCTTGCATACGCCTGTTTTTGGGAGTTGAAAGGCTTGCAGAGTGTTCAAGCACCTTTTTCTCTCCGCTGGAAAGCTGCAGGCTCAGTGCCAGTGTTCTGCAGCTTCTTTCTTCACGTTTCAGCTCTCCGTGTGCTGGAGAAGCCGGAGAGGCTTCCTTGCCGCCGAAGCGGCACCTTCGCCGGCAGAGAGCATCCTGCCGGCCGCGGTGCGCTCCGGAGCGGGGCTTGTGCCGGAAGACGCCGGCAACAGGCGCTTACCTCCGGACAGCTCCGGATCTCCCCTCTCATGCGTCTCTTGTCGCCTACATGGCAGGGAAAAGCCTCTCCACTCTGTCTAGGAAGGAGAAAGTGTGCCAGCACAGCAAACGCCTCCCGCACTTTCCCTGCAATTCAGCAAGTGCTTTGCAGCTTGAAATTGGAAGGAAAGCCTCAGATTTAGCAGCCAGAGCTTCAGGAGGAGCAGCAGCGAGCACAGCATGGTTTTTGCAGCAGCTCCTTGCATACGCCTGTTTTTGGGAGTTGAAAGGCTTGCAGAGTGTTCAAGCACCTTTTTCTCTCCGCTGGAAAGCTGCAGGCTCAGTGCCAGTGTTCTGCAGCTTCTTTCTTCACGTTTCAGCTCTCCGTGTGCTGGAGAAGCCGGAGAGGCTTCCTTGCCGCCGAAGCGGCACCTTCGCCGGCAGAGAGCATCCTGCCGGCCGCGGTGCGCTCCGGAGCGGGGCTTGTGCCGGAAGACGCCGGCAACAGGCGCTTACCTCCGGACAGCTCCGGATCTCCCCTCTCATGCGTCTCTTGTCGCCTACATGGCAGGGAAAAGCCTCTCCACTCTGTCTAGGAAGGAGAAAGTGTGCCAGCACAGCAAACGCCTCCCGCACTTTCCCTGCAATTCAGCAAGTGCTTTGCAGCTTGAAATTGGAAGGAAAGCCTCAGATTTAGCAGCCAGAGCTTCAGGAGGAGCAGCAGCGAGCACAGCATGGTTTTTGCAGCAGCTCCTTGCATACGCCTGTTTTTGGGAGTTGAAAGGCTTGCAGAGTGTTCAAGCACCTTTTTCTCTCCGCTGGAAAGCTGCAGGCTCAGTGCCAGTGTTCTGCAGCTTCTTTCTTCACGTTTCAGCTCTCCGTGTGCTGGAGAAGCCGGAGAGGCTTCCTTGCCGCCGAAGCGGCACCTTCGCCGGCAGAGAGCATCCTGCCGGCCGCGGTGCGCTCCGGAGCGGGGCTTGTGCCGGAAGACGCCGGCAACAGGCGCTTACCTCCGGACAGCTCCGGATCTCCCCTCTCATGCGTCTCTTGTCGCCTACATGGCAGGGAAAAGCCTCTCCACTCTGTCTAGGAAGGAGAAAGTGTGCCAGCACAGCAAACGCCTCCCGCACTTTCCCTGCAATTCAGCAAGTGCTTTGCAGCTTGAAATTGGAAGGAAAGCCTCAGATTTAGCAGCCAGAGCTTCAGGAGGAGCAGCAGCGAGCACAGCATGGTTTTTGCAGCAGCTCCTTGCATACGCCTGTTTTTGGGAGTTGAAAGGCTTGCAGAGTGTTCAAGCACCTTTTTCTCTCCGCTGGAAAGCTGCAGGCTCAGTGCCAGTGTTCTGCAGCTTCTTTCTTCACGTTTCAGCTCTCCGTGTGCTGGAGAAGCCGGAGAGGCTTCCTTGCCGCCGAAGCGGCACCTTCGCCGGCAGAGAGCATCCTGCCGGCCGCGGTGCGCTCCGGAGCGGGGCTTGTGCCGGAAGACGCCGGCAACAGGCGCTTACCTCCGGACAGCTCCGGATCTCCCCTC